>NC_059366.1:23647500-23947500 GCF_019703515.2 Myxocyprinus asiaticus
AGTGGTGCATTTTACAGCACAAAATGTGTGAATGCATAGTGTGAAGAAAACAAGGGACAGTCTGTGTATGTGTTACTGTTCTGTTTGTTAATGTTTGTTGATCCATGGTGACTGATTAAACATTTTCTTTCTGTGTTTGTGTGGAGTGGATGGATCAATCTGAAACCTGAATGGATGAACCTGAAAACAAACAGAAAAACTATTTTAAGTGTGTGTGTAGTGTTTTAAACACAAGGATTAAATAATAATAATAATTATTATTATTATAAGTGTTATTATAGTTGTTTATATTATATTAATAATATGTGAATATAATATAAATAATTATATTAATAAACACGATCAGCACGTGTGATTTTGGCTTCATGCATTTTGGATTTTTAGTTTGCCTGATTTTCAAAACATTGTCATTCATCTACTCGAGGATGAGTTGGTAATTTGGGATCTCTTGTAGAAATTTTTGGGAAGTGCACCAATATGGAGTTATATGTGTGCCCCAATTCTGTGCACACAAAATTATATTTTGAGCGTGCAAATTATATTTTGAGAGCACAACAGTTTTCTGTGTGCGCAAAATTATACTTTGAGCATGCAAATTATATTATGAGATCACAACAATTTTCTGTGTGTGCAAAATTATACTTTGAGTGTGCAAGATTTTATTTTGAGCACACAAAAATGTTCTGGGTTCGCAAAATGATGTTTTAAGCACACAAAAATGTTCTGGGTTCGCAAAATGATGTTTTGAGCACACAAAAAGGTATTTTGCACGGGTGTGAACTCCTTGCAAAGATGCATTCACTTTGAGTAAACAAAAATCAATTTTGCACTTGAATCAAGTTTATCTGAATGTGAATTTGCACAGAAATCTGAAATGTATGTAATTCCACTGTTTTTTTGTGTAAGATCTCACCCAATCTGTGTGCATGCATAGCTTTGACTGCTTGTTTGCTCAACAAGGTCACAGCATTATAATGTGCCAGAATTTCAGAGGTGAGGTGGTAAATTTTGATTGGCGTTCTATACCACAGATCATACTTCTAATAAAAACAAGAGGGAGAGGAGAAGGGGATAGCTTGTTTTCAAGAAAGGAAATGTGTAACACATTATGACCACACCAAAGCAGATCTTTTGTTGACTTAACTGTTTTTATTTAACCTTTATGTAATATATTTTTTAGTCTGTACACTGCCAACAGGCTTACTAGCTATCTAACTCTGGCAAGATCTCGTAGTATGGTTCTCTTGATTGGTATTTGGTTTCTAAGTGACCAAGTTACACTTATGTAGCTACTGGCTTGGCCATGTTAGCTACAACTTTCATCTGAAATTATATTAATTTAATCTCTCCTATGTGTAAAACTCCTTAAGACTAATGTTATAGTGTAGTTTTGGGGGAACTTAATTTAACTTCTATCTATCCCACAGGATATTCTGAGACAGCAGAGCGATCAGCCCCAATTTAGAAAATGTTTGTTTATAAAATTATGTAAAATAGATTTTAAATTATTCTTTTAAATTAATCCTTGTAGTCAAGTACACTCAAAATATATAATGAAATAAAAATCTAGTTAAAGATAATACGTTTTCCAGTTTTTCCAAAATACAGTGATTAAAAAGCAATACATATATTTTTACAAAACAATTTATTTTATTTTATTTATTTTATTTTTATTTTTGTAATGAACAGAGTGTGTAAAACCTACTACTTCACTCACTAACATTTTGGAATTCAGTTGTTATTTTATTATTATAACCCAACAATTATTTATTATTGTCGAGTTTCTCGTTATAATATGATACAGTATTTTTTTTTTTAACTTTGAAGATTTGTTGTATGCAATAGTAATATATTTCTGTCTTATTTACTTTAACCTGGAGGCTGCAGTGTATTGTTCAACGTGTTGCAAAAGGCTGTATTTTATGTAAACATCGTAGGCAACATCCGTAGCAGTAACAGTAAACGTACAAGGCATGACAGCCCATAAGCACACTAGAACAGGAGGAAAAAACATTGATGTTTATCAAGCGCTGAAAAAACAAGTTATTTTTAACTTGACACAGTGTCTAAAAATATGCCAGTCCTGCGTGAGACACTGAAGAAATAGCGAGACGTGGTGCAGCAGGTATGGACGTTCGTCCAGTTCGTGTTTACAAAGGATAACAATGGAAAAAACAGAGCAGACACACGCAAATACGCGTTTGGTTTGAACGGCCCCAAACACATCCGTTCGCGCGTATGTGAGTGAGAGCGCCTGGGCGAAACAAGTTTGGAAGGTCTGTTTACTTTTTCATAAATTACAAACCCGAACACAATATCCTACTTGAAAAACGACTTAAAAACCGGCGGACCTCTTACGTGGACCGCTCTGAGAGCGCTGACAACAGCGTGTTTGCGCCGCACGTGTACCCAAAATAACATGTCACCCTTCAAGCGGTTTTTTGCTGAGCTTCCCAACTGGGGCAGGGCTCCCAAGATGTGCGGCCACGTGGGCCACGCAATTTCGTGGTTTACGTGTTCGCGCCGCACCTGTACCCAAAATAACATGTCACCCTTCAAGCGTTTTTGCTGAGCTTCCCAACTGGAGCACTGGATATTTGGTACATTCTTAGTCAAGCTAAATCGCTCATATTGATGCAAACAATAATAGTGTATTTTCCATTATGACTCGGTACACTTGACATTGCATTTATTAAAGCATATGGGGAGTGCCTTCTTACACGACCTAGTTGAAACCTCTCTACAATAGCACCAATATTCTAATATCTCAAACACCATTTCCTCAGAATTTCTTCCTTCAAGACAGCGATCATCTCTTGTCTAGAAGCCCCCTACCCTTTGCCGTTGATATACATGAATCAGTGGGCGGAATCTTCACGGCAACAAGAAGACACTCCACTCCCCTGCAGAGCTGCCGCTGACGCTTCGCTGGTGAACGGGCCGCAGCATCCTGATTCCAGGCAGCACTTCGGCAGGTGTTGTGTATTCTTTCAAAGCAATTGTATATTGTGTATTGTATACTGTGTGATATAAATATAAATATAAATAATATTTATTTATATATCTAAAAGAGTCACTTACGTGTTCGTGTCTTTTTAAAGATGTCGTTCCGTAAGTGTTCTTTGTGCGAGAGGTACATCCCGCCGTCAGAACAGTATGAGAGTTGTGTTTACTGTCTGAGCCGCAGAGTCAGCTTTCATGGTGTCAGACTGTCCTCAATGCAAGGGCATGAGTCTCAAGACGCTTTGCTAGTGAATCGCCCTCGTTCTGAAGGACGATTCAGCCTCACACACCCTCCCAACCGTCTCTTTGGTGATACCTGAGGATTCACACTAGGAGGCACGGCGGGGCCTTGAGGTCGAGCAGGATGAAATTGAGATGGTCCTCGCGACGGCACATGCCCCGCGAGCCCCTCAATCTCCAAGAAGTGCATGTTTTCTGATACACTATGTGCGAGACGAGCTCCGGCCCTCTGAAAGAGCGCGGCCTCGTCTCGTTCAGCAGTTCTGATGCTGAGAATGATAATGATGATGTCATTTCTCTCGCTGCATCAGGTGAGTGGTCAGTGGATGATGCTGCCACCCCTCCCCCCAGCGAGGGTGAGGAGCGTGCAGGTGCCACTGACAGGGAGATGCTCTGCGTCCTTACAAGGGCAGTCGAAGAGCTTAACCTTGAGTGGTGTCCCCCAGAGGAACCTGAACAGTCTCGCCTCAATGAATGGTTCCTGCAGTCCAGACGTCGTCAAGTGGCCGCATTCTGCAAATCTGCCCCATTCTTCCGCAAAGTTCATAATTTACTGTCTAAGTCCTGGCACGCGCCCTTCTCAGCACACTTGTGCTGTGACACCATCCTCTCTAATGTGGATCATGGGGAAGAAAACAGTTATGCCCAACTACCCCCTGTGGAGGAGGCGGTAGCGGCACACCTCTGCCCAGCGAGTAACTGGCCGTGGAAATCACGCCCCATACATCCTTCCAAACCATGTTGACAAATGTCCGCACTGGCTAGAAAAGCATACTCAGCGGCAGGACAAGCTGGATCAGCACTCCACGCAATGGCGGTGTTCCAGGTATTTCAAGCCAAGCTCCTCAAGCAAATGGACGAGCAAGCCTTAGATCCAGAGACATTCAAAGAGCTCTGCACTGCTACAGACTTAGCGCTGCATGCCACAAAAGTCACAGCGCAGGCAATCGGCAAGTCCGTGGGCAACCTGGCAGTTCTGAATCGACATATATGGCTGACCCTCACAGAAATGAGTGAGAGGGAAAAAGCCACTCTGTTGGATGCTCCAGTGTCTCCAGCCAGCCTTTTTGGCAGCTCAGTGAATACGTTTGCTGAGCGTTATGTTGTGACTCAGCAGCAGTCACAGACTATGAGACACTTTATGCACAAACGGTTCACCCTCACTCTGTTTTGAGCCAGCGCCTGACTAAAAGCTCCATACCTGCTGCCTCAGCGCTGACACCTGCTGCCACCTGTGAGGCCACGCAAGCCGTGGCCCAAATGGAAGCAGCCGTGTCAGTGCCCGCCTCGCGCCAGCGGAACAAACACCCCCCCACAGCCCTTTGAACCAGAAAGCAGAGCCTGCGGTTCCCTCCAGGTCTGCTCCAAAGAAGGCTCGATTGGAGACACAAAACACTAGTCCCATCTCCTCAATGCTGTTTGTTGGGAAAGGAATATTGTTGTTCACAATATTGTTAAAAATTATGTTTCTGGGAGGTTCACGTGACGCCATACGAGAGACAGACGTGTGAGACACGAGCTCTGCGAACTTTGCTAGTTTTTTAATTATTTTCATGTTGTGATCAGGTGAGATTTGATACACCCAATTACATACTTGCTCTTTGAGGTAAATATGGCAAAGAAGTCAAAATTCTCAGACTCTGGAGACATTAAAAGACACTTAACGTGTTCAAGCTGAGGCCTCTGATGGGACTGCGGACCGGAGACACGATTTGGACGGCACTTCGGGAGAAGATATTCAGCGTCAGTTGTCCAACATGTCGGTGATGCTGACGAAGGTTCTTGCTGACTTGGAGGATCTCGCTGTAATACGTCGATCGATTACGGCGATGGAAACAAAATTCTCAGAGTTGTTTACAAGAGTGACAGAAGTTAAAAAACGAATCGATTATCTTGAGTCATCGGAAAGAGAATTAACCGCTAATCCGCCCGCGTCCAAAACGGATTTGGAATTAATTTCAGAAAAACTGGAATATTTCTAAAATATGAGCCGAAGGAATAACATACGAATTGTTGGAATTCCTAAGCATGAAGAGGGCAGAGATATGGTGAAATTCCTGGACAAGTTTTTCCCGAGTCTGCTCGACATAACAGGCCACAAGCTGGAAATCGAGCGAGCTCACAGAGTCCCGGCTCGCAGAACTGCTGAGGGAGATAGGCCTCGATGCATTCTGGCCAAATTTCTGAAATCATCCGATAAATATCTCGTGTTGCGCCAGGTGAGGAGCAAAGGGAAGCTTTCTTGGAAGAACCATAATATTTTCTTGTTCCCGGACTTTGCGAATTCCACAAGAGAGAAACGCGATCGGTTCAAGGAATGCAAGAAACTCTTACATCAGAAAAAGATCTCATTTGCTCTGATGTTCCCGGCCAAACTGAGAATAGAAACGAAGAATGGTCGCAAAGTATTTACTTGTCCAAAACAGGCACTCTCCTTTATAAATACATTGGAGTAAGCCATTTGATGTTTCTTATATTAGTGGACTGACTCGCGGTTGAGGAACTCTATTATCTGAGGAAGCTGGGTGCCATTTTTGTTTCTTTTTGTGTTGACTCCACCTAGCGGCTGGAGTTTGTTTTATGGCATGACTCCAAGAAACTTTTGCATTGACGGAAGATTTTTTTGTTACACTGAAGTTCCTGGCCAGATCGAGAATGGACACTTTGGATGACCACAAAATATCTATATGCTCACATAAAGGACGTCTTTTATAAAGTTGACGGGCTGAGTAAGTTATGGTGTTTTTTTTTTTGTTTTGTTTTTTTTGCGCGCGGCCTCTGTGTTAGTTTGGCTCTTGATCATCCGAGGAACCGGGATGCCAGTTTTGTTTTTCACGCTGGCTCTGCCTAACAGCTGGAGCTTGTTTTGTTGAATTACACTACTTCGGGACAGTTGTGGTTAAATATGTTTGTTCTTTGTGCTTATGCCTCCTAGTAGAATGATTACCTCATCTGCTGCACTCATAACAGCCAGTTCACTGAACAATTGTTTGTCTGTCCGAGGACACTGAACGGTTTTATATCTGCTGGAGTTTATTTTGAGGAGGAACACACCTTCAAGACAGTTCTGTGAATTAATCTACATGTTTTTTCTGTTATTCTGCCTGTTGGCTGGGGTATGTTTTACAAAGTATTTTCTGTTATTGTAATTGTGCCTCACAAAATTTGTGCAGAAGCACCGGACTCGAGCAATCCGATGGCAAAGTTGTCGCGGGGGCTCTCGTAGGCGTACATGGACCTTTTGAGTTTAGAGGGATTGTTGCTGGTTGGCGCTGTCATGCGCGGGGTTAATGCGTACGTTTTTCTTTTTTCTGTATGTTTTGTTCTGGGGGAAGTTCGGGGTTTGATTGTTGCATTAATGGGGAATGTGGTCTGTATAATTTTGTTTTTGACACACTCATTTTTTTTATTTTTTATTATATCAATATGTCAAATGTTAATGTGAATGGGTTATATCTCTCCACATGGAATGTAAATGGGTTGGGGCACCCCATAAAAAAGAAGGAAGGTTATTTCTGTTCTTAAGTGCAAGAAATATGATATAGTGTTTCTTCAAGAAATGCATCTTTCCCTGCAAGAAGCTGAAAAATTTGAGAAGATATAGGGTGGGCATGTTTTCTTTAGTGCTGGCTCAAGTAAGAGCAGGGGAGTCATTATATTGATTAATAAACATCTACAATTCAAATGTCTCAAACAGATTAAAGATAAATTAGGAAGAGTCATTGTTGTGTTAGGAGAAATTCAGCGGCAAAGGTTGATTTTGGCTAATATTTACGCACCTAACGTTGATGATCAGGGCTTTTTTATAGATCTTGAAGGGATGTTGCAAACCGCTGGCACCCCTCATGATATAATATTGGGACTTTAATATTTTGATGGATTCAGTCCTTGATCACAGTGAAGGAAAAGTGTGTAAACCCCCTAGAGCTACATTGACACTTCACAGGGTGTGTAAAAATCTTGGTCTTGTAGATATCTGGCAACTTTTGAACCCATCTAGGGATTATACATTTTTTTCATCAGTTCATAAGATTTACTCTAGAATATATATTTATTTATATCGAAGTCCCTCATTTAATCTGTTGTTGATTGCTCAATTGGAAATATCTTAGTCTAAGATCACGCCCTGGTGAGTTTAGAGATATTGCCACATACAGAGAAAAGGAAATCATATAATTGGCGCTTTAATGTATCCTTTTTGCAAAATCCTGATTTTCAACAAATGTTAAAGACTGAAATCAGTGTCTAAATGGTCCTCGGTATCCTCTGTGGGCGTGGCTTGGGAGGCACTTAAGGCGGTTCTTAGGGGTCGAATCATACAGTATGCCTCATTTATCAAAAAATTCAAAGCACGAGAACTTGTGGAGTTGGAAGGAAATATTAAAAGTGCCGAGGCAGAGCTGAAGCGCCGTATGTCATCTGATGGCCTCAGAGAATTGACCCGATTGAAATACAGGTATAATACTATTTTGTCGCAGAAAGTGGAGTTTTGGTTATTCAGGGCAAGACGGTCATACTTTGAGTCAGGGGACAAAGCAGGGAAGCTTTTGGCTAGATATATAAAGCAGAGAGAGTCTTTTTCTACTATTCCCTCAGTGAAATCTACTGGTGGTGAAATGTTTACCTCAGCCATTGATATTAATAATGCTTTTAAAGAATTCTATCTTGATCTCTATAGTTCCATGTCTTTGTCTACTGATGAAGATATTAGAAACTTTGTGGAACCATTATAACTCCCTAAACTGACGAATGAGCAAAAAAACTCTCTTGATTCTGAGATAACCTTGGAAGAACTTGACGAGGTAATCAAGTCCCTACCTACTGGTAAGGCTCCAGGGCCAGATGGTTTTGCCGCTGAATTTTTTAGATCTTATGCTACAGAACTGGCTTCACTTTTGTTAGAAGTTTATACTGAATCATTAAAGAATGGAAAGCTTCCACCAACCAGCCCGGATCAGTCTGATTCTTAAAAAGGACAAAGATCCGAGCGAGTGTAAAAGTTACCTTCCAATTACCCTGATCCAGCTAGATGTAAAAATTCTGTCTAAAATTTTGGCTAACCGATTAAGTAAAGTTATGACATCTCTTATACATATAGATCAGGTGGGATTTATTCGGGGCCGCATAAGCTTCTGCTTTATGCAGATGATATTTTATTATTTGTCTCCGACCCTACTAGATCCATGCCTTGCCTCCACAGAATTATTAATTCCTTTTCCAAGTTCTCAGGATACAAAATCAATTGGTCTAAATCCGAAGCTTTGGCTTTGACAGCATACTGTCCAGTAACGGCCTTCCAGCCAGGTGCCTTCCAGTGGCCCAAACAGGGCATTAAGTATTTGGGTATTTTATTCCCAACAAATTTGTCTGATTCAGAGTTAATTTTGACCCTTTAATAAAACGGTTTTCGAGCGTTGTAGACAGGTGGGATCATTACATTTATCGATGATTGGGAAGGTTAATGTTACTATTTTTGGGAGTAGCATACACCCCCCTAAAGCAGCAGATACTCTAGGAGTGGTGATTTCTGCTTTTGGAAAGGGCCATGAGGCATCAGTGGATTACTCCTTATTAATTCAGAGTCTGGGGGACGGAGTCTCAACCACTCTCAAGAGATTATGGGAGAAAGATTTAAACCTGGAATTGGAGGAGAGAGAATGGGCTAGGATTTTAAAAAAACATAAAAACTGCATCAAGAGATGCAAGGGTGTACCTTATACAATTCAAGATTTTACATTGGTTCTATTGGACCCCCTCTAAATTGTATAGGCTTGGTCTTAAAGACACACCCACCTACTGGCGATGCCAATCAGAGGAAGGAGACATGGCCCATGTTTTTTGGTGGTGCGCTGAGATTCAGGAATTTTGGTTGAAGGTACAGAGTGTTCTGTGTGACGTGTTGGGCATTCGGATTTCGTTTTGCCCCAGACTCTGTGTTTTGGGTGATGGGGCGGTCATCGACGTAGGTGATAAATACATAAACAATTGGATCCTCACTAGTGCGATGACTTCCAACCCAGATTGTTTTAAGGGGTTGGAAGTCAGTGGGAGCACCCTCAATTCGGGAGTGGTGCGAAGAGATGGGAAGGGTGGCAGCCTTCGAAGAGGTATCATGTAGAAGGCTGGGGATATGGGACTCTTTTATTGGGAAATGGGGTAGATATTTGACGTTTTTGGGGGGCTCTCGCAGTGGGTCTGTGGAGAGAGAGGTATAGTTTAGAGTTGTATGTTTATTATAGGTGTATATGTATGTATATGTGTATGTATGTATGTGTATGTATGTGTATGTGTGTATATATATATATATATATATATATATATATATATATATTATTTTATTCTCTGTAAATGTGTGTACTTATGTAAGACCACTGGGATGTTCGTTTGGAGTGGGGTTCTTGATTGGGGAGGGGAAGTAGTGGGTGTTAATGTTGAATCACTGTATATATGTTTTGTTTTTCTTTGTTTTGAAAATTAATAAAAATGTTAATCACAAAAAATCTTAATCTTAATCTTGCACTCAAATAATTGCAAAAAAAAAATGCAATGAATGTAAAAAAGAATACAGTACTCCTTGCAAATGCACGAGATGCTCACACATTTCCAATAAAGAGCCCTTTTCCTCTTCAAAGCACACACATTATGCGCAACCGCTTCCCTATGGTGAGCGACGCGTTATATCATACGGTGAGCAAACCAAATTGCCCTCTATCCCTAACGGGTATTTCAGAATGGGTGCAAAAAACAATCGAACATGATTATATGATCCAATCTGCATGCCGGCCACACCGTTTCAACTGCGTTCTGTCTTCCGCGGTCCGAAGACGCGCCAGTGTTACGAGCCGAAATACACAATCTCCTCGTGAAAAGCGCGATAGAGGCTGTGCCAAATTGTCCAGCCCAAAAAGGGTTTTACAGACGTTATTTTCTTGTCCCAAAGAAAGATGGCAGTCTTTGACCGATCCTGGATCCGTGACATTTAAATAGTGCACTCACAAAGCGCCCATTCAAAATGATTACTCAGAAACGGATCTTATCACATGTACACCCACACGATTGGTTTGCCTTGATAGATCTGAAGGATGCGTACTTTCATATCCAAATTGTATGACATCACAGTATTTTTTTGAGATTCGTATTTGAGGGAACACTGTATAAATTCTAAGTTCTGCCCTTCGGACTGTCTCTGGCTCCTCACACATTCACAAAGTGCATCGATGCGGTTCTCACCCCTCTGAAACTGAGTGGCATGCGCATCTTGAACTACCTCGACAATTGGCTGTTACTGGCACAATTAGAGGCTCTGTTATGCCAGCACAGAGACTTCCTGCTTCAACATCTAAACAGCTTGGGCCTCAATGTGAACTGGGTGAAGAGCATGCTCTCCCCCAGCCAACAAATCTCTTTTTGGGGAGTCCGCCTCGACTCCACGAGCGGGCGCACTCACCTCAAGAGTGAGTGCGTTCAGGCCATTCTACAGTGTAGAACTT
Organism: Myxocyprinus asiaticus; assembly: GCF_019703515.2. Classification (NCBI taxonomy): domain Eukaryota; kingdom Metazoa; phylum Chordata; class Actinopteri; order Cypriniformes; family Catostomidae; genus Myxocyprinus; species Myxocyprinus asiaticus. The sequence continues at coordinate 23,658,234 of NC_059366.1, forward strand.
CCACTGAAGCTGTTTCAAAAAGCATTGGGATTTATGGCGGTGGCATCCACCGTCATTAGGTCTCTTACACATGAGACCTCTTCAGTGCCGGCTCAAGTGCCATGTGCCATGGCATGCTTGGAGCCAAGGGTGCACGCACATCACTATATCCCGCAGCTGAATAGCTGCTTTAGCACCCTGGACAGCTCCTGCCTTTTACCAGCGAGGTGTCACACTGGGGCAGGTTGTGGTAGTGACTACGGATGCTTCCAACACAGGTTGGGGGGGCAGTGTGAGATTGATGCCCGACTTTCGGCACCTGGACAGGTGCAAAGAAAGTGTGGCACATCAACCGCCTAGAGCTATCGGCTGTATTCCTAGCCTTAAAGGCTTTTCAGTCAGAAATAGCAAACTGTCCTGGTTCGCTCAGACAACATGAAAAACCGCCAAGGTGGAATTCATTTACCGCCACTGTTGAGAGTGACGCGTCACCTCCTCCTATGGAGCAAGCATCATCTCCTCTCCCTGAGAGCGACATATGTGGGGTGATACCAGGTAAATGGAGAATTCATCCTCAAACTGTATTGAGTATTTGGGAAATATTCGGCAAAGCAGAAATTGATCTATTTGCCTCAGTGGGGAATACTTACTGTCCCCTCTGGTACTCAAAGTCCCAAGCCCCACTGGGAGCGGATGCAATGGCTTACAAATGGCCAGCGAATCACAAATATGCGTTTCCCCCGGTGTGCCTGATTCACTCTGTCATATGCGAAGTCTGAGAGGACAGGGAAACAATTCTATTGGTTGCGCTGAAATGGCCCAACCAGCCATGGTTTCTGGAAATGATGGAGATGCTGTACAGCTTGCCATGGGAAATACTGCTGAGTAGGTATCTCCTCTCTCAGGCTGATCTGGTATCCCCAGCCCAAGCTGTGGAACCTGCATGTGTGGCCCCTGAACAGAGCGCGCTAAACACACCTGAACTGAAACATTCAGTCATGAACACCATTTTACAGGCCAGAGCGCCGTCCACGAGATGCCTCTACTTGCTAAAATGGAATGTGTTCACTGATTGGTGTCTCTCACATGGCAAAGACCTAGTAAACTGCCCCATACATGAAATTCTCATATTTCTTCAAGAGCGATTAGAAGCAGGACTCAATGCTCAAAGTGTATGTGGCGACTATATCTGCGTATCACTCACATGAAGCCGGCACCACTATAGGCAAGCATGATTTAATCATAAAGTTCCTTAAAGGAGCAAGATGATTAAACCCACCTCCAACTTGAGACTTAACTGTAGTCCTAAATTTGATTTGCGCCTGCTCTTCGTTAAGACTGTACTACTGCTGGATCTGGCCTCAGTAAAACGGGTCGGTGACCTGCAAGCACTATCAATCGACAATTCATGTCTGTAGTTTGGCCCTAGTCTTTCAAAAGCCATTGTCAAACCCAGAAAAGGCTATGTGCCTAAGGTCCTAACCATGCCCTTCAGAGCGCAGGTGGTTCACCTTCAGGCCTTCTTCCCTCCTCCATTTAATTCGGATGAGGAACAATCATTGCATTTGTTATGCCCTGTACGGGCGCTGAACGCATACGTTGAGCGTACACGCCAGTTCAGTCTGTCTGATCAGCTCTTTATATGGTATGGAGAATGCACAAAAGGAATGTCTGTCTCCAAGACTTTCTCACTGGATTGTCGATGCAATTGCCCTGGCTAATGCGTTGTATAGGGTAAGACTTGCCCAATTGATGTTAAAGCACACTCAACTAGAGGCATGGCCTACTCATGGGCATGGACGAATGGTGTGTCCTTACAAGACATATGTTTTGCAGCAGGATGGTCTTCTCAAAACACATTTGCAAGGTTTTATAACCTAGACATAAAGTCTCTTTCTTCACAAGTCCTCTCTGTTTAGAGAGCTTGCTATTCATTGGCCAAATATATATACTTATGCTCCTCCCTTTAAGGACGAGCTCCCCATCTTTTTACAAAACTGCCTGCATTCAGGCCATTGTAATTTACCATAAGTTACAAGCACTTACATTATAAAGAAATCCCTCCCCGACTGGGTTCGTGAAGGAGTTAATTAATACTATATGACTATAATTCATGTATTAATTCTGAGTGCTCCCCTCCTGGTCCAACACGAGGGTCACTCACTGTGGCATACTCATGTCGGTCGCCGTCCCACGAGACTGCGGCATCATACTTACTTTCTGGGAGGTTATGTCGTGTAGTGCGGCGTGATGGGATTCTGTTCTCCATATGCATTAATAAACGCAATGTCAAATAAGGAAACTTCTCGGTTACATGCGTAACCTCGGTTCCCTGAAACGAATAGAACAAGACATGCGAACGCTAGCCACACTACAGGACTCAGAGTTCTTGAGGCACGAGTGATGCGCTCCTTGTTCTCAGTCAGAAATTCTGAGGAAATGTTGTTTGTGCACCTGTTTTTATAGCAGACAGTTTCGTGCCAAAACAGGCGGGGCTCAAACACCATAGCCAATATTAGAATATTGGCGTTATTGTAGAGAGGTTTCAGCTAGGTAATGTAAGAAGGAACTCCCCATATGCTTTAATAAACGCAATGTCTCGTTCCCTTCGTCTCAGGGAACCGAGGTTGTACGTATCCGAGACGTTTGTTGCAACAGAAAGAGTATTATTTTATTGTCAAAGTAATAATATATGAGATGTTTTATTTAAAAAATATGATTTGTACTATATTCTCAAATTGAAAAACTGGTCTGTTTCGCTTTTAGTGTAGTTTACCTATAGACTTCAGTATTGGGGAATAAACCGATAAGGATGTATTTGGTTGATGTAGAAATTAGCTATATTGGGTAGGCCTGCTGTAATAATAGGAAATTATTCATGCGGTCTTGCTTAAAATATATAATAAAAAACATATAATTGTAATTTATAATGCGATTGAATGGACTTTAAATATATACTGTAATACATTTTAACTATATATATATATACTTTAAGTTTCGTTATTGTGCGATGTAAAGACGTATGTACCAGTGCGGAACGCCCCTCTCCGCTCCAGTGAGTGCAGAGCTCGTAGTGTACTGTAATGACAGCGCGAGAGGCTCCACGCACGGGCTCGCTGCGTGCAGTGACGGTCACTCAATTGTGCAACGTGCAGCAGCAGCATTATCAATACGGAAACCTGGACTGCTTCCTTGGAAAGGTGAGGATTACACGCCGCATACTCATGTTCTCAATATTTGAATGCCTGAATAATATTTAACTGAAACTGAATGTTTGCGTGTTTACTATGTTATTTGTCCCAGGGCTTATTGTAACCGCAGCGGCCATCCATTACAGAACAATTTGCAGTGCTTTGCAGAAGTGGGTTAGTCTTTCAGTTGAGCACTAGTGTTGTTGTTATTATTATTATATGTAGTGTAATAATTGACATATTGAAGGATGTATGTTTTGAAAATGTGAGAATGGCGATTCTTATTGAAATATGTTACGAAGCTCAAGGCCAACTTGAGAGTGTCAGTGGAAGGAGATGTGATGAAGATTCCGTCTATTTGTATTCAGCGAGGAAAGTGCTGTAGCCTATGTGATTTGCCAAAAGAGCTCTGCTCATCTGTGTGCTGCACTTGACATCCAAATTAGGAACAGGATTCACTCGATGTGCGGACCAGGGAATGGACAGTTATACGAGACTTTATTTGAATCCATTGCATTTTAGATGGAGTGAAACATCAAACAGGACACATCAGGCAGTTTATCCAGCACTCGGTGGCACAGTGCAATAGCATGCCTGCCTGTGTTTAAAAACATGAATGAGAGACTAGAGGTGTAAATGTTAGGATGAGATGGAATGCGGTTTATGCGGCAGAATGTGTGTAAACTTGCCAGAATAAACTGACTTTGATACCACACATTAACCAACATTTTAAAATCCCCTAAAATAATTCTTAAAAACTTCGATTTCTTTTAAACAACGTTCTAGAATTCTTAAAAAGAATATTTCAGGTTCAATACAACTTTAGCTCGATCGACAGCATTTGTGGCATGATGTTGATTACCACAAAAATAATTTAGACATCCCTCCTTTCCTTTAAAAATAAATATAAAATTGAGGTTACAGTGAGGCACTTACAATGGAGGGGTTAAAGGCAGAAATGTGAAGTTTATAATTTTATAAAAGCACTTAGATTAATTTTCTGTAAAAGCTGGTGTATTATTTGAGCTGTAAAGTTCAAATAATTTTGAAAGAGTTTAAATCGTTGTTTTTTCCGCTCCTTTTAGGGTTGTAAGGTTTGCAGAGTTAGATCGAAATGGCAACGAAGTAGTAAAACTGGATGTAACTTACACCAAAAAAATTTTATCATACAAAATCATGTTAATGCACATATTGTTTACATCTTGTGGCTATAAATTTGAAACAGTAGGTATTTTAATGTTACATATTGGCCCCATTCACTTCCATTGCAAGTCCCTTACTGTAACCCATATATTTTTTTATTTATTCGAAATTAATTTATGTGGTGATCAATATTATGCCACAAATGCTGTCGATTGAGCTTAAATTGCATTGCACCCTTGACCTGGAATATTCCTAAAAAGAAAGAAGAAAAGAAAAAAAACATATATCTTAACTAATTAAATAAATCCCCTCTTCTTAACATGAACTGTACATGTGTGGGAAATTATTTGTCAGATTTGTCATAACACTGTCACTTTATCATAAAGAGGATGTGTGGGATCAGTGGAGATGGTAATATTTGTGTGGTTTGTGCAAAATGTTATGGACAAAGAAGAGGTTAACTTTGAGGGCTGTTCTATCAAGACTGTAGAACTGTTTGTAAACCAGAAAGATTTGTGCAAATATGCAAATGCTGTAATTTTTACGGTGTGTTGAAAACCCAGCATTGCTGTAGGAAGATATCACAGGGGAGAAGTTAAAAGGAGACTGAAATTAAGCACCATTTTGGGAAAAAATAATTGCTAACTTTATTTAAGTGATAGAAAAGTAGTGTTTTAGCTTTCTTGTGCTCTTTGGAAAGGAATGCAGATGTTTACACTTAATATGCTGACAGTAGAACAATGCTGGGATCTATTTTAGAAAATTATCACTTTTTTATTTAGTAATATATTGATGATTATTATTTACTGTAAAACACTTAAAATTTTGGACATTGCAGTAATTTGAAGTCTATAACAATGGATGTTTTCCTGCTTTAAAATTAGTTAAGTGGCATTTGATAGTAGATTGATGTATGCTGCTATAATAACCTATAGAAAAGTGTTGTAAAATTGTCAGAATGCTTAGTTTAGAGTTGATAAATGTTGCATTGCATTGTTCATTTTCCTCCACTAGATATTGTTTCCACAATTATTAATATGAGCAAATGAGTATACCTTATGAAACTGTATGTTTATTACAATTGTGTCATTGTAATGTAGTTGTAATGCAAGTAAAAGCACATCAGCAAGAGGATGGCACTGTACAAATAGAGAAATCTCAAACCTTAAAACCTGCACTCTTTTGAAAATATATATCTATGTTTATAGATGTTTCAACTCAACACCTGTGCCTGATATACAGTGATGTTATCATCTTCCTCTGGCACAGGTGATAGTATTTCAGTAAAGGGGAAGTGAATGCCATTCAACTCTTAAGCAGGGGAGAGACTGCAACATTTGGGTGAAGTTCCTGCCATCGTCTTTGGAAGCAGTCTCCTTACAAAGATAATGAATAATTTGTGTTGGGTGGTTAATATTTTATAACCTTGGTGTAGAATCATATTACTGTCTAGTGTGGTGAACAGGCACCCAACAGATTAGTTGTGAAACACTGTTTAAATGTTTAAATGATTTGTCTTGAGAATGAATGGACAAACTATAATACTTGTTGCATTTGTGCCCTTCTAAGACCTGTGGATCATAAGGTTGTTACAACTTGTTTCAAAATAGATCTTTTGGCCCTGATATTTCAGGAGTTTGAAGTAGGCCTATAAGCACTGATAATTCTACATGTTAGTAAAGTCAGCCAAAGCCTTTCTTCAAGCACCGCAGTAATACCCAAGCATGATTTGACTGCACATAATGTGCTACCACTTCACATTTCACTGCTATTTCAAACACTTGCAAACCAAAAATTAACCCTTTTATTTGTCATTGTATGCTTTAGGCATGTTTTGTAAATTGCTCACTCAAATTGGATACACACAGCCAGGAATGGGTTAGAGAGCAAGGGCAGACATACACGTATAACAGCAGCTAGAATAAAGCAATCAGCTCCAGAAGTGGACAGTGGACAGAGGAAGAGCTATGAGTGGGATTACAATTTCAGGCTTCCCATTCATGTTTATGTATGGAGCCCCTGAGCCACTCACACCCATGGGATTGAGGGGATTACCATATTAATAGTATTTTCTTATTTGTTTTACAACTAGTTATACTGTACGTACTCTGGCCTAATTATGAAGTTATGTGTTATATGATCTTTGTCAGACGCCCCCACAGATGAATCTTAATGATTGTAAAAAAGATTCCCCAGCAAATCGGTGCAATTTCTAATGCATCATTGTGATTTCAAATGCTTTGTGATATGATTCAATCATGACTGTCCAGTAATAGATAAAGTTGTTTTATTGATTTCCCATTAAATACAGAGCACTGATTCTGCATGATGTTTTTTTTATATTGTAAACATACATCAACTCCACCATGATTGAGGAGTCTCTGACAGGATGTTAGTACCAGACACATCCACATTGTGTTAATGCTACCCCGTGTTGCTTAGCAACAGTCATCTTCCCCCTTACTTTCCGTAAACCCCGTTCGTGTGGTTTTGAGTGCTACTTGGGAGTGTGTGTGAGTCTGAATGTTTTGTTAGTGCTATAAATTTCAAGGTCTGTGTGCACAAAGCAGCATGTTAATGCAAACAAGAACTTGTGCAGACTATGGTTCAGTTTGTGTGATGCTGATAGATTTTTCTTTTCACCTCTTGCTGATTTGACAGATTGCAGACCAGCTGGCATGAGGTCAGTGTTGGGATGATGTTTGCCTGATGAAAATTCATAGTTTGAATGCAGATCACATTCAGAGACAATGTTAAAATTATATGGCTGTGTTCAATGGGATAGTTCACACAAAAATGAAAATTATCTCATCATTTACTCCCTTTCATGTTGTTCCAACCCGTATGACTTTCTTCCATGGAACATTAAAGGAGATGGTATAGGCAGAATGTTAGTCTTAATCACCATTCACTTTCTTTGCATCTGTTTTCAATGAAAGTGAGTGGTGACTGAGTCACAAAGTCCTCAACATTCTGCCTAACATCTCCTTTTGTGTTCCAAAGAAGAAAAATGTCAAATGGGATTAGAACAACTTGTTCCCGCAGTAAATAACAACAGAATTTTCATTTTGACTGATTTATCACTGTAAAGGAATAGTTCACCCAAAAATGAAAATTCTCTCATCATTTACTCACCCCCATGCCATCCCAGATGTGTATGACTTTCTTTCTTCTGCAGAACTCAAATTAAGATTTTTAGAAGAATTTCTCAGCTCTTTTGATCCATACAAAGCAAGTGAATGGGTGCCAAAATTTTGAAGCTTCAAAAATCACATAAGTCAGCATAAAAGTAATCCATAGGACTCCAGTGGTTAAATCAATGTCTTCAGAAGTTATATGAAAGGTGTGGGTGAGAAACAAATCACTTTTACATTCTTCTTCTTGTGTTTTTAGTGATTCACATTCTTCATGCATACCGCCCCCAACTGGGCAGGGAGAAGAATTTCAAGCAAAAAATGACTTAAATATTGATCTGTTTCTCACCCACACCTATCATATCACTTCTGAAAATATAAATAAAACACTGGAGTCAAATGGATTACTTTTATGATGGCTATATGTGCTTTTTTATCACAATTGTGGCACCCATTCACTTGTATTGTATGGACCTACAGAGCTGACATATTCTTTAAAAATCTTGATTGTGTTCTGCAGAAGAAGGAAAGTTATACATATTTGGAATGGCATGAGGGTGAGTAAATGATGAGATAATTTTCCTTTTTGGGTGTACTGTCGCTTTAGATATTTGCTAACACATAGCTAGGACACATTATGAATATCGAGATGATGTATCAACAGATAACATTTTAATATTGTTTTTTTCCCCCCAAATCATTGTGAACTGTAACCTTTCAAGAATGTGTAAAGCCCAAGTGTGTTTGTGTGCGTGTGTGGTGTGTGTGTGTGTGTGTGTGTGTGTGTGTGTGAATGCATGTAAATGTGCATGGCTTTGCGGTAGCATGGGCCTGGCATTCTTTATAAAGGCTTTGCTCGTGGTATTGCTCAACACTGAGATTTAGGGTCCTCCATCATCCTGCCATTTTGGCCACCATTAGGGAAGCACTTGAAATGTCTGGATTATCACAGAGCTGTTTTTAGGTGTGGTGGAATAGTTGACATCCCCTGACAAAATTATCAGGCACCAGCCACATAACTGAGAGGTCTGAAACAGTTGCTTCTGTCTGCATTCCAAGTGTGACTCCAGAAATCTCCATTGGTTCGAATATTATTGACAAGTTGTCGGCCATAGAGATGTTCATAGAGCTAAATATCTTTGTTTATAATGCTTTACACTGTGTTCATTGAGTGTATGTTTTGTGTGCATAACATACAGTATAGCAACTTAGGCTATAGGCCTAGAGTTATGTAAACAATTATACAATAGTTAGTTCTGGTCCTCTAACCTGATTAAACAAGTGTTCCAAGAGTGATGATATTCAGTATAACAGCACTAGGACACTTCACACGTTTGTATCACTCTGTGTTATCTGTGTTGGTGGCATTTCAGACAATCTGTGTGTTGCTTGTTGACACTCGTTTAGGACTATTTTCTGTTGGCGAAATGTAAGTTACATTATTAACCTCTTGCTTAGAACTGTTGCATATGATAGGTTTTCAAACTGGGTTATGTGAATAAAAAAAAAAAAAAAAGGAAAAAGATTAACATTGTACTTGAAACTGTACTGAGAAACAATGTAACTAATAAAAAAGTAAATAATTCCAGATAATATTTTAATTATTTCTTGTGGTTTTAGTACAGTGAGAATATTAACATGGTTTCCACACTATTTGACTATTTAAATTTCCATTACTTTTCTGTGATCGTGCCATTAATTTGTGGTTGCAGGATATTAATTTTTAAAACTAATTTTGATGCAGACTGATTTACTAATGAATTACTGCTTATGTTGTATTCGTCCTCATTTTGTAAGTCGCTTAGAATAAAAGCATCTGCTAAATTAATAAAAGTAATGTAAATGTTAATGTTAATGCACTCCGACTAATTTTTTGAATTGGTTCGATGATTTATAGAAAATAACCAACCTAAAAGAACCAAATATTTTATTTAACATATGTTGCCTTTATAAAATCACACTTACCATTTTTGAAAACCACTGGTATACATAAAAGAAACAATACACCCTCAATCATGCTTTTGTACTGTATGTAAGCAATACCTGTAATAATCTAATCAAAACCATGCTGATATTTAGTACAACATCACTCTTGCTTGTGTGATATTAAACATACAAATATAGTCAGTAGTATACATACATTTATATTTCACAAACTGAGCTGTACACCTAGGCCCCAAAATTCAGTATGCCAAATCTCAGTCTGGTCCATTTTTATTCTTATTACTCACAAAATAAATCTTTGTGTGCCTTATGAGCTTTGTCCGTCATTCTATATCAAAAGCCTAATGAGAGACTTTTCATTACGCACTGCTTTGTAGCCCAAGTGTGAAATTCATTATCATTGTCCCATCTGTCCTTCTGCAACATCCATGCTGTGCACAAAGGCTTTTTTTTCTGGCTCGAGCTGTGGTTGATGCTGTGCATGTGCCATGTCCCATGTCCCACTCCCTCTGTCTGTATGTTGTCCTGATCATCAAATGCTGGGGCCTGTGACGGCCAAGCCAGGAGACTTTGACTCTATACACAGCTGTGAAAACTTTTGGAAGAATTTCTCAGCTGTTTTGGTCCATACAATGCAAGTGAATGGGTGCCAAAATGTTGAAACTACACAAATCACTTAAGTCTGCATAAAAGTAATCCATAAGACTCTAGTGGTTAAATCAATATCTGCAGAAGCGATATGATAGGTGTGGGTGAGAAACAGATCACTTTTACATTCTTCTTCTTGTGTTTTTGATGATTCACATTCTTCATGCATACGCCCCCTACTGGGCAGAGAGAAGAATTTCAAGCAAAAAGGGACTTAAATATCAATCTGTTTTTCACCCACACCTATCATATCACTTCTGAAAATATGGATTAAAACACTGGAGTCGTTTGGATTACTTTTATGATGACTTTTTGCGCATTTTGGAGCATCAACTTTTTGACACCCATTCACTTGCATTGTATGGACCTACAGAGCTGAAATATTCTTCTAAAAATCATAACTTGTGTTCTGCACTAGAAAGAAAGCCATATACATCTGGGATGGCATGAGGGTGAGTAAATGATGAGAGAATTTTCATTTTTGGATGAACTATCACTTTAAGTCCTTTTTTAACTCTAACTCTCCACTTCCACATTCACATCTGAGAGTCACATGTGGTGCCTGTTTAGTTTCACTTTCACATTTGAAAGTGAATGTGAAAGTGGAGAGTTAGAGTAAAAAAGGACTTAAATGTTGATCTGTTTCTCACCCACACCTATCATATAGCTTCTGAAGATAGATTTAACCACTGGAGTCATATGGATTACTTTTATGTTTGCTTTATGTGATTTTTGGAGCTACAAAGGTCTGATCACCATTCACTTTCATTGTATGGACCTACAAAGCTAAGATCTTTGTTTGTGCTCTGCAGAAAAAAGTCATACACATCTGCGATTGCATAAGGGTGAGCAAATGATGAGAGAATATTTATTTTTGGGTGAACTATCCCTTTAAACTTTGATCTGTCAAAGGTGGAGATTGATAGTAAAAAAGGACTTAAATATTGATCTGTTTCTCACCCACACCTATCATATCGCTTCTGAAGATAGATTTAACCACTGGAGTAATATGGATTACTTTTATGTTTGCTTTATGTGATTTTTAGAGCTACAAAGGTCTGATCACCACTTACATTGTGAGAACTAACAGAGTTGAGATTTAAACTCTGGAGTCATATGGAATACTTTTATGCCTTGTCATTTTCTGAGTTCTGGTCACCATTCACTTGCATTGTATGAATCTACAGAGCTGAGATATTCTTCTAAAAATCTTAATTTGTGTTCTGCAGAAGAAAGAATGTCATACACATCTGGGATGGCATGAGGGTGGGTAAATGATGAGAGAATTAAAAAGTTTTGGGTGAACTATCCCTTTAAAGCTGCAACAAAGAAATTTGGTCTCTCTATCACCATCTGTGGTTGAAACATAAAATTGAAAGTAACTTAGGGATAGGGATGTCAGTTCCCTGTCTGTCACTCACTCGACATTGTGTCGATGTAGTGACACTAGGGGTTCAATCTTGAGAGCCCCAATCACCTTTGCTTAAAATAGAAAAGGCCAATGAGGACTGGCGAGTGGAATTTGCATGCCACTCTCCGCCCCCGGACATACGGGTATAAAAGGAGATGGCGTGCACCACTCATTCAGATTTTTTCTTCGGAGCCGATTGCATGCTTGTGTTTGTCCTCTCAGCTTTCGCTTATGCTGCTGGATTTTACGGCGCATATCAGAGGTCACCCTCGCACAGGCAATTGTTGTGCTTCCCTTGGGTGCTTCGGCGGCTGAGTCTGCGGATGCTAAAAGAGTATATTCAGAAGAGTATATTTCCTTCTAAAAGAGCTCGCGCAAATGCTTGGCGTCTTTTTAAAGATGTCCTTCCGCGTTTGCGCTACTGGATATGGCCGTTTTCTCTCCCCTCCAGACAGCCATGAAATCTGTCTCGAGTGCTTGGGGTGCCAGCATGCCGAGGCAGCTTTCGTGGAAGGGTTATGTTCTCACTGTGAGAACATGCCCATCAGAATGTTGCGGTCGCGGCTCACTTCCTTCTTCATGAAGCGAGGAGCCACCGTGGCTGCTCCCCAACCCGCTCCGTCCTGGTCTGATGCTCAGCCGGCTGGGTCGGCAAGCACCGCGGGTGATCTGGAAGTGGATATGGGAGCGTTTCCGCCGGCTCAACCCCCGCGGAACTTCCATCCCCCAGCACGCTCGTTCTATCTGGAAGAGCTGTCGAGCGATACAGTTGGTCCGCCTCGGAGCGGATCTAATGTGTCGTTCGCAGCTCGCGATGAGGATGAGCTTTCGGTCGCATCATCAGAGGGTGGGCTTCTGCTGTCGGAAGCGGACGGATCTTCTGAGCTCCCGCCCACAGGCGGTAGAGCACAGGATGAGCCGGACGCTGAGATGGCAGCCGTGCTTGCCCGGGCAGCTGCGAGCATTGGGCTGAAGTGGAACCCTCCACCCTGCCCTGAGGGTTCGCGGCTGGATGATTGGTTTCTGGGCTCGGAACGTGACTCACGGCTGCACCCCGCCCCGTTGCCTTTCTTCCCTGAAGTGCGCAGTCGTGGAAGGCACCTTTTTCCATCAAACTGAAGGACGCGTACTTTCACGTATCGATCCTTCCTTGACACAGTCCCTTTCTTTGGTTTGCCTTCGAGGGACGAGCATACCAGTACAAGGTCCTCCCCTTCGGTCTGTCCCTGTCCCCTCACTTTTTTCCAAGGTCACAGAGGCTGCCCTGGCCCCGCTGAGGGAGAAGGGCATTCGCATTCTCAATTATCTCGATGACTGGATAATCCTAGCTCACTCACAAGATCTATTATGTGCACACAGGGACCTTGTGCTTCAGCACCTCGACTGACTTGGGTTTCAGGTCAACTGGGAGAAGAGCAAGCTCTCCCCTGTGCAGAGCATCTCTTTTCTCGGTATGGAGTTGGACTCGGTCACTCTCAAGGCACATCTTACGACCAGTCAGTGCTGACCTGCCTGAAGACCTTCAGGCAGAAGGCAGCGGTGCCAGTGAAACAATTTCAGAGGCTCCTGGGACATATGCCATCCTTGGCGGCGGTTCTCCCTTGGGTTGATGCATATGAGACCACTTCAGCATTGGCTACAGACTCGAATCCCGAGATGGGCATGGCACCACGGCACCCGGCATGTGACCATCATGCCACAGTGCCGTCAGACTTTCAGCCCTTGGTCGGACCTGGTGTTTCTACAGGCAGGTCTTTCCCTAGAGCAGGTCTCAAGGCACGTCGTGGTCACAACAGATGCCTCGAACTCGGGCTGAGGTGCCGTGTGCAATGGGCAGGCAGTCTCGGGATTCTGGACAGGGCCCTGACTCCTTTGGCAGAGCATCAACTGCTTAGAGTTGCTGCTGGTATTGCTGGCCCTGCGGAGTCTTTGGCCGTTGATTCAGGGCAAGCATGTGTTGGTCTGGACCGACAACACAGCGACTGTAGCATACATAAACCACTAAGGTGGTGTATGCTCAAGTTGCATGTTGCAACTCGCTTGCTGCCTCCTCCTCTGGAGTCAGCAGACGTTGAAGTTGCTGTGAGCCACTCACATTTCGGGTATCCTCAACCGTGCAGCGGACATGCTCTCATGGCAGGTAAAGGTAAAAACTCCACCCCCACATTGTCCAGCTGATTTGGGAAAGATTCGGTGGCTGTTTACCTTGAAGTGGTGTCTCTTTTCGAACTGGTGTTCTTCCCATGGGGAAGACACACAGAGATGCGCCGTCGGGTCTGTGCTGTCTTTCCTTCAGGAAGGACTGAAGAGACGGCTGTCACCCTGAAAGTGTACGTGGCTGCCATAGCAGCTTACCATGACACACTGGACAGGAGGCCCTCACGACAGCGTGACCTGATCAACAGGTTCCTCAATGGCGCGAGGAGGTTGAATCCTCCTAGACCGCTCCTGATTCCCTCTTGGGATCTCTCTGTGGTCCTACCTGCCCTACAGAGAGCCCCCTTTGAGCCCCTGGAGCTTTATCTCTGAAGACGGCCCTCCTGGTGACACTCACTTCCATCAAGAGGGTGGGGAACCTGCAGGCGCTCTCTGTTACCAGCGAATGCCTGGAGTTCGCACTGGCACACTCTCACGTGATCTTGAGACCCCGGCCCAGTTACGTGCCCAAAGTTCTCACCACTCCTTTTCGGGACCAGGTGGTGAACCTGCAAGCTCTCCCTTCAGATGAGGAATACCTGGCCTTGTCGTTGCTGTGTCCAGTTCACGCCCTGCAAATCTATCTGGACTGCACGCAGAGATTTAGATGCTCGGAGCAGCTCTTTGTCTGTTTTGGAGGACAGCAGAAGGGGAAAGCTTTCTCCAAGCAGAGGCTAACCCATTGGATTGTGGATGCCATTTCTCTTGCATACCAATCTCAGGACTTGCCGTGCCCCTTGGGGGCACTCGTGGTGTGCCCCTTTTCAGGTGAGCCTGTGTGCTCGGGGCTCAGTGCTCCATGCGTGGTGATTCCCCCTTGGTAATCCCGTATGATGAGTTTCCGCTGTTCGGTTTCCCTTAGGTGAACACTGTGTTTCCCCTCGCCAGAGCTTTCTCTGCCTCGGCCACTGTGGCTGCGTACCCTCTCTGTACATAGGGTCCTCCTGTGGTATCATTCCGTATGTGAACTTCCTCGTTGGTAAGTCCATGTGAGGTATTCTCCACATGTTAACCTCCCTCCGGTAGGATGTGGTCTCCATAGTGCTCTCCTTCCTGGAGAGGGAAGAGCACTTCCCAGCACTATTCTAGAAGGTGCTCGGCGGGAAATTGCTTAACAGCAAATCAGGAAAGGCACCGCTGGTAGCCTACTTGGGAAAGTACCACCTCCCTCCTTAACGGGACTAGGGAGACACCTTAACTCGCTGGAAGGTCACGACGTGGTTGAACGCTTGCTGCGAGGCATGCAGCAGCTTGCCCGTGTCCACTCTTCCGTACCTCGTGACACGTGTCAGCGCCTACGTTTCCTATAGGAACCCGTAGTGTCACTACATCGACACAACGTCGAGTGAGTGACAGACAGGGAATGTCTTGGTTACTGATGTAACCTCTGTTCCCTGATGGAGGGAACGAGACGTTGTGTCCCTCCTGACATGGCCGGGACTCTCTCTTGGCTCCTCAGCATAAATCTGAATGAGTGGTGCACACCATCTCCTTTTATACCCATATGTCCGGGGGCGGAGAGTGGCATTCAAATTCCACTCGCCAATTCTCATTGGCCTTTTCTATTTTAAGCAAAGGTGATTGGGGCTCTCAAGATCAAACCCCTAGTGTCACTACATCGACACAATATCTCGTTCCCTCCATCAGGGAACAGAGGTTACATCAGTAACCAAGACATTTTTGGACATATTTATAATCGATCGTCGTGGAAATTAATGATCAATTAATCGATTAATCATTAACGTTAATATTGCAAAACGCACATGGAGGATTCCAAATAATATGTGCATGTAGCCTATTATTTAAATATAATTTATATTAATACACTTAAGGAATGCACGTATTGGCATATATTACTGTAATTAAACAATTAACAAATTCGTACTAAATACAGCCTAAATGTATTAAAATACATTGAACTAAAAATATTTCATATAGTGGCGGGGGACTGTATAGACAGCCTAATCAACGTCTGGCTTGATTTCAGAACACATTTATTCTGAAATTAATTAATCGACGATCAATAAGCTTAATCGATCAAATAATTAACTACAATTAATAGATTTTCTATCAATCATTAACATTCCTACTTGCGGAGGAACATTTTACGTCAGTTGTGTTTCAGCACTGCTCTTCTGTGTAGATGAATCTCATATTTTGACTTTGCCTGTGATCACTCTGAGATATTCATCTGCAGAACTGAGTGCATCATGACATGCTATTTTCACTTTGATATTATTATTTTACTTTATCAAACATGAAATAATATGCAGAACTATGGAATATAACAATTATATTAAACAGTATATTAAACAAAAATAATAAATTGTTTCCTTAATTCTTAAGCATTTTTTTTGCCAGTAAAGTAATAACAGAGAGATGGTTACATGCTAAACAAATGAATATGCGTATTACTGTGCTATTAAATCAGTACATTTTCAACAATTTGAGATGAGTATACATTCATGGGATACATCTTTTAACACCTTGTATATAGTGGCTTTTAGATGTTATTTTAAATGGTCCACTTTATTTAAACAGGCAGGGCCCTATTTTAAGAGCACTAGCGCTAAGCGCAGGGCTATGCGAAAAGTCATACGCACAAAGTCAGAGGGTATGGCCATTAAGTTTTGGTATTTTTGTGCAAGCATGCGCTAATTCTAGGCACAAGTGGGCTTGGTGAAATTGGGCATGCAAAGCATTTATGGGCTGGGTCAAGTGCAATTTAATTCGGAGGATCTTCTCATTGTCTGCATCCTATTATATAGTAAATTCCCTGTCAAGCACCAGCAATATAAACAAAGAGAGCACATTCATAAGAAGTTGGTAGTTAAACGGCATCCTAAATTTCAGGCATATTTATATGACAGTGACACGCTCCTTTATACGCATGGAAAATGTGGTGCTTGTCAGGATTTGGATGTAGGCTCCATTACATTATAGAGATTGCAAGTATTATTAAACATATTAATCAAGTGACACACAAATCATGGCTAGTATAACAGTGACTGTATCAGCCTTTCCAGTTGGTTCACTTCTACCAGTTGATTTTGTTTTAAAAATTAAATTAAACTATTGAAACACATACAAAAAAGCAAATATTAAACCAAAAATATTTCTTAATTCAAATTATACTTCAAACAAAACGAAAATATAATCCAAATAACGGAGTGGTAAAAAAATCCCAGAGGCCTAGAACACCTGTAAAATGCAAACATTTTACCCTCTCCAACTTCTTCCACCGGCCTCTTTTCCAGTGACTTGAAACTCACTAAAACAACAGGTGAAAAAAATATTAATACAAATTAGATCATAAATACAGAAATAATAAAATAAACATAAACAAAAATAAACATAATGATAATAATAAATGAAAGATAAACCATTCCCTCTAGAAGGTTTTTTAATCTCATAAAGTTTTGTTTCATAAAATGTCTACAAGAGTGATTGTCAGGGACATGATTGTCAGGGACATCATTTGATGTTCCACTATATTTTAAGAGTTTGGACATGAACTTTATTACCACCTGCTGGTGGAATCTCAAAACTGCAAATGCAGGAACTGATTTTAGACTTTGCGCTGAAAAAAGACGTAGTTCTGAAACATCTTAGCGCAATGACCTATTTCTCAGCAAACTAGCAAATTGCACTTTGCGCTACTTCATTAACATACAATACACCCAAAGTTTGCACGCATACACCCACAGATAGTGCAAACACTCCCAGCCATGGTCACTTTTGCTGGCACAAAAATTGCACTCAGAATAAGTGCTCTCACAAAAATGTGATAAGGCATTTCGCACTGTCATTTCACGTTGTGCTGCACCTAGCGCACTCATGAAAAAGAGCCCGCAATCTGCTAACAGGGCAATGGGCAGTGATATAACAACTTGTGTATTTCTACAACTGAAGTCATGAATATTATATGTTTTAGTAACTACACTGGAAAAGGTAGTCTATTTAAAACTTTGCGATTGGCAAACACATGAGTAATGTTCGATTAATTTAAGCACGACAACCAATATGTTTCAAAAACCCTACCAGAAAACATATCCAAGCATTATAGCAAGTAAACAACTTCGCCAAAAATTTTACAATTAAACATCCATCCACCAGAGAATGCTGTCCAGTCACTACTGTCCTTAAATCTCGACTGTCAAGCTTCTCCAGCTGCCATACACAAGTGACGCAGTAGCAGGTCTTTTTTTATCTGTGGTTTTTGACATTTCGTAGACATGCAATGGCAAATAAAGTATCCTTGCAATTTGTCACCAAATTCGACCCAACAGCTCAAAATGTAAATCATTTTTGTAGACTTACCATTGTTAATCGTGGTAAGGCAAGGACTGGATTTTGAACAGATTTTTTTATACTTGCTCTATTATGTACTTTTGTTCCATTTCTAACCAAAAAATCTTAAGTAACTTTAAGCAAAACTCTCCACTAATTTGTTCAGACAACTCTGTTCCATAGGCTAGTTGGGAAAATATTTTTAACAAATGTTCATACGTAATAACTGGGCCCTGCAGAGCAGTGCCACACATATGTGTTTCTGCAACAGCCAGTTATGTTACAAGATGCCAGATTCAAATCGGTTTTGCACAGGCTGCGCTAGTCAGGCGTCTGTCATTTATATTCGCTCAAAGTTACTCATACAGTCTTTTAAACCACAGAATACATTTGTTTTATATACATACATCCAACTCATCACCAAAGTACCACGATAAAAAGTTTACAGCTCTTATACGCACAGTCAGTACATCAAACGCGATCTTCCTCCGATGCGTGCTGCCATTTGTTTACATTAGTAGCGGTTGTCATTTGTCAAACAAACATTTACTCAAAGAGTTTTTTCAAGAACATAATATGTACAATAAACAGCCTAATTGTGACCAAAGTACCATGATAACAGTTCACAGCTTGTATATGCACAGCCATCATATCTAAACACGATCTTCCCATGCACGCAGCCACGTCTACTTAATCTAATTTTCATTTCATTCAAAAGCACCACGATAACAGTTTAAAATTCATATACACACAGTGAAAACATGCTGATCTAGCGTGATTATCGAATGCACACAGCCAAGTCTGTTTACATTCAATATAACACAGTTTCATGACAACTTGTAATAAATCGTAGAAGATGGCGAAATTGTAAGATATCATACGACTTTGCTCATATGAAAAGCCAAACAACATCATTTCAAATCAATACAATATAGGCATCAAATTTTAGCTGGCTTCTGATCCAATACTTTATTTCAAGTTAGGAAACATCCATGAACAATTTTAGTTACTTTTTCCATTATTTTTAATGCAATACAAATGTGACTGATGTATGTCATTATGCGTTGCGGCTAAGACATGGCACAGGTATCAAACATAGTTGCGCTCCGTGGTGCGGCAGAAATTTGAGCAGCTTCCGGAGTCGTAGCTGGGCACTGCCGACAGATGGCAAGCGGTGTGCGTACCTTCTCTGAAAACAGTTGTTTAGAATTTTAGAATGTGCCATGTCGTTCACCAGACACGTTTGGTGTGCGACCCCCTTAAGAGAAGTGCAGGGGTGTAAGAGCAGGTAGATGTGGGGATTTTCCTTCATCCCTGTAGCATTAAAGATTTGAGCCAGCAGGTGGCAACAAAAGACCGTCTTGTGTGTGCCGTGAGTGAGTTGAGCTGATGTTGACAAACAGCATTGTTAGTCAGTGCATGAGTTTCGTTGAAGTCATCCAGCATTGTCTTTCAATCCCTGATTGCTTGGATTAATACTACACTATTGCTGAGAAACAGAGCTAAACTAACAGCTTCCGCATTACCGTGTATCAGCCTGTGGCCTCATGCCTACAGCCAAATCACAGCCACGCTGTTAAATGGCCATACAGCACTATTGCTAGTGTGAAATTACTTTGACAACCTGTAAAATGCTTCCCTCGTCTCGTTCCAAACTCCAATGTTTTACTTACATGGTACACAACAGTGATTTTCCTGTTAAAATCAAGGTTAGGTTTAGGATTTGGGTAAGGGGTAGACTTTATGGTTAGGTTTAGGTTAGGGTTTAAACTTAGGAAAAATGTAAATAACATCGTTCATTGGTTTGTTTATTTTTCTCTATGGGAGTAATAGTCGTTTTTGTACGAGCCAATTTATTACAATTTCACCATCTTTTAATATTACATCTTTTATTAAACTTTGGGCGTACTGTTATTACAACTTGTCATGAGATTGGGTTGTTTCAATCACACACCCTGTCTTCCATTGTTCATAAAAACAGGTAGTCCTGCCCAAATTTTAAGCCACTGGTTGAGAAAATATTATGTGCGGCCCAGTCAGGACACTCAAACAAACATATTTCAATTCCATTTGGTGCCGCTACTGGTGCAGTAATTAAACACTTCACCTTTAAATCTATTTGTACGATTACATTATATCCATTTTTTTTTTTTTTTTTTTGGCAGACAAAAATCATCATAAGTGTCTCTAATACACTAGAGGGGCCTAAACTGTCAGTGCTTATGAGAGGCTGGTTTTCACATTGACAAGACCACTCAGGTCACTGTTAACTTTGAGAAAGTTTGCGTCTGGTCCAGCCTGGCATGTGGACTTTTCTGATACCCTTCAAGTGTGCCACAATCAACAGGCAGAACATTTAATATAAGAATGACAAAAGTCCAGATGTTGAGGACAAATTAATACTTGGTTTATTATCGTACAATTATCTCAGTATAGTTCATAGCCTCATGGGGTGCCTGGCATGCCAGGGATGAAGAGGTGGATGGAAAGCAGGATGCTGTAATTCGTTCATTACACACTCAGTGGGTGCCACATTCCCAGGTGGCAGCTCCATCTTGGTAGTCGTGGTGATGAATGAGGCAAAGCATGGTTAAGGTTGAGGTCTTTGAAGAGAGCAGTATATGATAGCTTGGATTAGTATAATAGGCCACAATAAAAGGGCATTTTTGGGTGTTTGTTAGGGCTTTAAACCAAGTTAACCTCAGCTGAACGTCTTTTCAACCAAAGGTTTAGACTTACAGGTAAGCTGCAAAATGCTTTTAGGGCTAATTGTGAGTCCATATAATAATAATAATATGCATTAAACATTTTTTATATGTTTAAACACTAATTTGTTTTATAGGCTTTTGGATTTAGAAACTAAAGCCTCAAAGGTTTCACTAAATCAGGATTAGTAGAATACCTTTTATACAGACTGCATGTTGAGCACTATAGAGAATTACGTGTATTAGGGATACTCAAACCTTGAAGCTCTTGAATGATGCATTGTTGGACCTTTTTTTTTTTTTTTTTTTTTTTTTTTACAATGAAATGTGATTCATAATATGGAATGAGAGACATAAACATGTAATATAAACAGCATATTTGTATATTCTTGGATTACAAAACTGCTGTTACATAACTAATCAACAAGACTTCCAAATTTAGAATGCTATCCATTTTCAAGATGGGGCAAAACAGATGCTGAAAGATTTTTCTGAGAAGGAGCCTTGTTGTAGTGTTATTTTTTATCAGGCTCCATAAAATTGTCTATGGAAAGTTATCTGGCTTTCCTTGTTTGTTCTGATTGCTATGAGTTTTTGTGCACTTTCCAACTGTATCTATACAGTATCTATAGATAGTAACAGTAGGCCACAATAAGTCAATGAGACAGGAGCCATCTCATTAAAGACAGTTGGTTAATGTATACATTCAGATCTATCTGAAATGTAACAGGAATATCTGCAATCATCTAGGGCTTCTATGGAATCTTGGATCTCTAAAGAAAGCTCAGTTTTATTTTTCCTGCCAATTAGTAGTTCAACACACACTTTTATCCAAAGTGACTTATTATACACATATTACATATGATATGGATTTGGCAGACTCTTTTATCGAAAGTGACTTGAAGTGCATTTAAGGTATGCAAGGTAAGGTAAGGGCTGTTTGCGTATAACAATTTATAAGGATCAATATTTGCGTATACCCTCGGTATACCCACTTGTTTTGCTGCTTCAGAAGTCCATAATCTACTATCGTGTTTAACTTTATTGGATGCTGTTTTGTGAAATTGGAGATTCTTTGTTGTAATTGGTGCATTATCACTTTAATTCTACCATTCCCCGCACCGGACAACCATTTTCACCGGCATCATCAACTGAGGGAATTTATGACAGTGAGTGGAGAGAGAGATTCACCCTCACGCTGAAGCAGTATCAGGTAAAATTAATTAATGAAATATGCAAAAACGTCCTGTAAAATAAGGAATTGTCCCATAATTAAGGGGAAAAATTGCATTCTGTATGAAATCCATACGTGATGCCATTTGTCCTATATTTTAGCATCACACACCCAAAAAAGAATGTTTCACAAATCAAGAGAAATGGACATGAAACACACACCTTTTGCATGAGTTTTGTGAGATATCGGCTGTTGCTTTACAGAAATGGCTGGGGGAAAGATCAGTCACAATCAGTGGACGTCTTCTGTCGTGTTTTCTGTCAGAAGCAAGTTAATTCTGTCAAAATCATATAGCATTCGAGTACATGTTAATTGTTTCCCACCACTGGGATTTAAAACAACCAGTAAACGCACCTATTGCTGACATGCCATTACATTTTATTGCATATGTTAGAGCTTGCTCTGGAAGAGAGAGAGAGAGAGAGAGAGGTAAGAAAAACTGCATTAATTCATAATAAAAGTACAGTAGTACAGGTGTAGTTAAAACACTTTTCACACATTTCCCTTATGATAAACACTATTTACTGCCAAAACAACGACACTAATCCAATGAGAAATACATATTTTCATGTTAAGCCTTTTCTCTCTCATTCTCTCTTCTTCCTGGTCATTGTATTAAAGTGTTTTTCATTTTAAGTTTAGTAGGGGCGTTCACACTGAACACATTTTTGCGTCCGTCCGAGCTGTTTTTCAATTTTAAGCAGCGTGTTGCACAGGAACGCCTGCAAATATGGGTTATTCCTACAATTATTTGACATTTAAGTCCCCATTACAAGTGTGTGTGTTATTTATATTGTTTAATTTCACCCGATTACAATTTTGATAGCCTTGTTAAAAAGAATTAAGACATTTTATAATGTTACACACTTCTGTGGGCTTAAAAGTTCAATTTTAAATAATTTAAAAACTTTTCTATTGCACTGTGCCACTTATTCATGTCCCAAAAACTGCACGTCAAACATTTTTGTCAAAAATAAATGCTAAATCATTGGATTTCTATTTTCCCCCCACATACAGTTAAGAGTTTAGTGTTACATTCTCTAAATTTCAATATACCGTATTTATGTTAACAGAAATGAAATCATTAATATTAGTTTACAAATATGTTTCCTAGATGTCAATCACAGGCCATGTAGTGGCTCATTTATCCACTGAATGTCCACCCTGTTATTGTCCACCCTGATGCTGCCCATTTAACTGGATGGACATCTGAATTTTTTTTTAATTTAGCTTGACCAGTATGACTAATACAATCTTTAATATGTCCCTTTAATGATGAAACATGAAGAAACTTGTAAAAGTATGTTTTATTTTTCAAAAGTTTCAAAGCCGGAATGTCACCGAATTGTAGGAATGACCCATTTACGATATGTACAAAGTTGCAGTTCCGCAGCTCTCTATACGCAGATTACACAGTCTACAATAACAGTAAAGTACAGTCTATAGTAACATACAATGTGTATTTATTTGGATGTCTAATGTGGAAGTAAGCGTGAGTTTCGTGCACGAGGCATTAAGGACATGCTTATTAATATTATGCCCTTACCCAAACCCCTTATCTAAACCTAACTGATCAGTAGAGTGTGTAAACATGATAAGAAGCTGTTGTGTGTGACAGAAGCAAGTCATTGTCATGTATTAGATGGAAACAATATCCAGCGATGTCATTGGCTGTAGTGAAAGTCGTACGAATTCATACGAGTGCAGTCGTACTATATCATAAGAATTAGCCAAATTTAGAACATTCGTATGAATCCTTACGATTTCACCGTGAGAGTGTGTACGATAATCAGTCTCCTTATGCATTAGTGCTCTCATGCTCAACATGTTAGTAGGATTGTTTGTAACATTATTCTCTCATTTAAAGGTGAAGTAACAGAATTGCGCACTTTAACTTAGGCTTTAGGCCTATATGTTTTTAATGTTTTTGTTGAGTGGCCACTGTGTAATTGCCAAGTAAAAAAAACAAAAAACATTTTGCAACAGCTTTTTGCAATTCAAAGATTTATAAGCACATTAGTTACAAAGAAACATACCATGGCAGTGTGGAGAATATGTTGTTGTTGGAGTCTCACATCTTGATTGCCAACCTATAGCCTACATATTCTTTTTTTTTCTCTTTTGAAATGACATGCACAGCAACATTTTCTGTCTTAGCATCTCTCCTTTAACACTATTTCATTTGCAGGGCTCTCCAGCAGAGGGCACAGTGAAATTTGATGCAGCCCCTGGTAAGCATGCCACACTTATTGTATCTCCATCCAGTTCTGTGAGGTTAACTGGCCTAGCTTGCCAGTTTTTTAGAATAATATGGGTATGAGGAAAACATGCAAAATGAAACAATTGTAAGATATAGACAAACAAAACATATTCAATATACTCTGTTGTTGTCTACATGCCTGTTTCAAATACAGTGCATTCATAAAGTATTCAGACCCCTTCATTTTTTTCATATTTTGTTATGTTGCAGCCTTATGCTAAAATTATTTAAAAAAAAAAATAAAATCACATCAATCTACACTCCATATGCCATAATGACAAAGCAAAAAACAGATTTTTGATAACTTTGCAAATTTATTAAAAAGAAAAAACTGACATATCACATTGACATAAGTATTCAGACCCTTTGCTATGACACTTGAAATTAAGCTCAGGTGCATCCCATTTCTCTGGATCATCTTTGAGATGTTTCTACACTTTGATTGGAGTCTACCTGTGGAAAATTCAACTGATTGGACATGATTTGGAAAGGCATACACCTTTCAATATAAGGTCTCACAGCTGAAAATGCATATCAGGGCAAAAACCAAGCCATGAGGTCAAAGGAACTGCCTGCAGAGCTCAGAGACAGGATTGTGTCGAGGCACAGATCTGGGGAAGGCTACAAAGAAAATTTCAGCTGCATTGAAGGTTCCCAAGAGCACATGACCTCCATAATTCTTAAATGGAAGAAGTTTGGAACAACCAGGGCTCTTCCTAGAGCTGGCCGCCTGTACAAACTGAGCAATCGGCGGAGAAAGGGCTTGGTAAGAGAGGTGACCAAGAACCTGATGGTCACTCTGGTTGAGCTCCAGAGATCATGTGTGGAGATGGGAGAACACTCCACCAATCTGGGCTTTATGGCAGAGTGGCCAGACGGAAGCCTCTCCTCAGTGCAAGGCATCAAAAAGCACCTAAATGATTCTCAGACTTTGAGAAACAAGGGTCGGTAACAATTTATTTGGATGGTCCCAAGTAGAAACACTGTTTTCTAGCTATAGCAAGCCAGTTGATAAGTCACTTATAGTCAGTTAAATATCTACTTGGGACCATCCAAATAAAGTGTTATCCAAGCATGGTAGCATCATGTTGTGGGGGTGTTTTTCAGCAGCAGGGACTGGGGGACTGGTCAGGGTTGAAGGAAAGCTGAATGCAGCAAAATACAGAGATATCCTTAATGAAAACCTGGTCCAGAGCACTCAGGTTTACCTGGCCGAAGGTTCACCTTCCAACAGGACAATGACCCTAAGCACACAGCCAAGACAACACAAGTGTGGCTTAGGGAAACTCTGTGAATGTCCTTTAGTGGCCCAGCCAGAGCCCGGATTTGAACCCAATCTAACATCTCTGGAGAGACCTGAAAATGGCTGTCCACCGACGGTCCCCATCCAACCTGACAGAGCTTGAGAGGATCTGCAGAGAAGAATGGTGGAAAATCCCCAAATCCAGGTATGCAAAGCTTGTCACATCATACCCCAAAAGACTTGAGGCTGTAATAGCTGCCAAAGGTGCTTCAACTAAGTACTGAGTTAAGGGTCTGCAGCATAACAAAATGTGAAACAAAATGAAGGGGTCTGAATACTTTATGAATGCACTGTATATCATTTTATTGTTCAAACTCCATTCAGAATCACAGATTAGTGTACATGTGTTTTTATTTAAAAATATTTCATTATATAGCATTGTCCAGGCCCATATTAAAACATTGCAACATTAACATAAATGGCAGTAGCAAGGAATAATAGCTGTCTGCCTTGATACAGGGAGACTCATGAGTAAGCAATCAGAGACAAACTCCCTCTGTCTTCCTCTCTGGCTTGAGTCATTGTTGAACCATTACTCTCACTGCCAGAACCCCTGTTTCCTTCCGTTCATCAATCTTTCCTTGATATTTGGGCCAGCCAGCAGAGAATACTGTAATTGCAATAAACTCGAATGTTGAATGTTTACATCTTCCCCCAACTTGGACAATCAAAAAATTATTACAATTATCAAAATGATCTCAGACTTTCCCAGTTCCCAGTAAGTATGACTTGAGGGGGCGTTCATGTGCAACTTCCAAGTAGGAAACTCGTATTTACAATAATTCCCATAGCATGTGAAGACAGAATAAGTTCTATTAGTCCAGAATAATGTATTATTCTCAATAAAGTACAACAATAACCTAGTAAAGTCTAATAATAGGCATATTTAGTTCATTAGACAGTTCATTTTATTCTTCACTATTTACAAACTCACTCATCGTTTTATTTGTCTTGAAGCCCATTCAGCCTGTCAACACACTGTATCTGCTGTGCGAGTAACACCTTTGAGAGCCATGAAGACTTCCCCTGATCTCATACCTACTGGTAAGAGTAATAAATTAAGGTTTCAGATTTATTTTTATTTATTTGGATGTATTTATTTATGTGGGGTTATTAAAGGCATAGTTCACCCAAAAATAAAACTTCTGTCATCATTTACTCACCCTCACATTGTTCCAAACCTGAATTAATTTCTTCAGTGGAACCCAAAAGGATATTTTAGCAGAATGACAGCCTTAGTCACCATTCACTTTCATTGTATGGAACAAAAAATACAAAATCAAAGGTGACTGAGTCATTGAGTCTCTAACATTCTGCCTTATATCTCCTTTTTTGTTTCATAGAAGAAAGCATGTCAAACTGGTTTAGAACAACATGAGGGTAACGATAAACGATAACACAATTTTCATTTTTGGGTGAACTATCCCATTTTAGTACTTTTAAAAGATTAAATCAATACATTTCTTTGCAACTACATGATGTTTCTCTATATCTGAACACAGAGCTGGACTCTACCTGTGTTTGCAAAGGAAAGGGTGCTGTTACTTTGAGAGCCACACTGGTGCATATCGATGATGAGAACAGCACAAGCCAAGAGCTGTCCATGAACTCTGCCAAAAGTGAGTTGGAAATGGAGAATGCGAGCTATTCATCAATAAAAGTGCATGTGCTCTGAATACAGAGGTGTATAGTAACAAAGTACAAATACTTTGTTACTGTACTTAAGTACAGTTTTTTAATATTTGTACTTTACTTGAGTATACATTTGTTTTGGGACTTTTACTTTCACTTCACTACATTTTGAAGAGAAAATTTATACTTTTACTCCGATAAATTTCTCCAGACCCTTTCTTTACTTTTGCGACTGAACACCGCAAAAAAATAACAGCTGTATGTGCAAAAATGCATGCAGATCGGTGATAGTGACGTGTGATTCGTTGAAAGAATCATTTGAGTTGAATCTTTTACATTTGATTCCTATGAACTGAACAAAAAGATTCAAAAAGCGGTCTGAATGATTCGTTTTGGAACAAGCAAAGCGTGTTCCGTCGTCTGTCTCTGGGGAAGACAAATAAATAAATAAATGCTTATGTACATTTAAATTTGTTTTTTGACTAATTCATTTGATAATTTAGGCTTAAACATTATGAAAGCTGTGAAATAATGAAGTTATGTGCGATCAGTCTCCTGCCTTTCCAGGAGACCTGTTCATATTAAAGTCAATAACATGTGTTTACATTTTACATTTAAACAAGGTATGATGTGTATGAATAATTACCAGCACTCATGAAAATGTCCAACAATATTTATTTTTATATTTTATGAAGATGTGAATGGTCTTTGCCTAAGCAAAACTAGTTTTCTGATGGTTGCTTAAGTGTTATATTTGTTTTGTAGCACATTTATGCTACAGTATATGGTAACCAGGGTTTTATGGATGGTTGCTAGGGCATACTATGCAGTTGTCAAGGTGATCTCTTCTGTGTGTTTTGGTGCATTGCTACTGTATGTGCTTGCCAGGTTGTTACTATGCTGTTGCTAAGTTGTTTTCTGTGTTTTTGCACATTGCTCTTCAGTTGACAGGGTGTTCTAGGTAGTTGTCAGGTAGTTGCTATGCTGTTGTTAAGTTGTTTTAACTTTGTTTCAGCACATTGCTATGCAGTTGCCAGGGTGTTCTGGGTGGTTACTCATTGGCCCAAATGAAAAGAGCCCACCCCCACAAGTCTCTGTTCTGGTCACTAATATGACTCAACACCCTCCTTCAATGTTCCAGTTTTTATGGACTGTGGTGTTCATTTACACTAATCCTATAAATATGATAATTCTGATGTGACTTGAATGTGTCATTAAAGGGATAGTTCATTTAAAAATGAAAATGCTCTCATCATTTTCTCACCCTCATTCGATCCAAGATGTGTATGACTTTCATTTTTTTTCTGCAGAACACAATAAAAAAAAAAAACTTTATACAACACTGTCTGAATACTGTATATTGTACAAAGCAGTGGCAGACTAATTGTTCTATATAATAATGGTACTTTTAGTGTTTTTAGCTGCAGATAATGTAGGCTGTAAGTGCTCATTAACCCTTATTAACCAGAAAGATCTCTGTTTACAGGAAGAGTGATTTCTTGAGTTTCCTCTTTTCCTATTAATGACATGCTTTACATTTGTAATGGTGTGATATTGATATTATTTTGACAATCGATGGACCAGGTTCAACAAGTTGCTAAATCAGGCTACATTGAGTATCAAATCATGCATTAAAATTTTAACAAGTGTTTTGATGTAGAACATATACAACATTGTCTTACAGTCAACTTCATTTCCCAAATAACTTTCAGTGAGCACTCACACTTGCAGGGAACAATCAAAGACGTCTTTTGTCCTCACGCCCACTTTGAGTTCTGGAAATGGGAACCTTCAGCATGGACGTTTTCACCATCTCCATGTTATAACTATCCTGGCTAACCACCAACACTTGGGAGAGAGATGCCTTAATTGTTGTTGTGCCTGAATAAAAAGGCCATTGAAACAAACATTTCGTACAGTGGGTTCAATGGTCCTCTTGTTCTCATGACGAAGTTCAGAGAATCTTTTTTCCCCAGTAATAAATTAGCATCTCTGTGGATGAAGACATTCTGTGGTGTTCAGTTCTGATAGATTCTGGCTGGTGATTCGTTGGATAATGAAGGATTAAGGAATCTGTTGTGGCATAAATTGCGGTTAGCTTTGAAAACAAACAGGTTCATTGCCAAGTGCAGGCAGCTCTATTTCATGCTAATGTGTTTTGGGGTTTTCAGAGGTTCCTTGGAGATTTACAGATCCTTTACAGATCTTTTTAGGATCTAAACTGTTTGGATTCCTTACAGGTGGTTGGCTTGGTGCGGTCAACAGAGATGCCACAGTAACGAGTCTGGCTGAGACAAGTGTAAACAACACCAGAGCTGATTTAAATTCAACACAAGTCAATGAGACACCAACAAAGGTGAGTCGTCCTCTCAAAATCATATTCCATTTTATCAATGCTGGAAAAAAAATTAAAATAATAATAAAATAAATAAATAAATAAATAAAAGTCACTTAAAGATATGTGAAATTAATGTGAGAGATCCTGATCTCTCTGGACTTGAGACAACACTGTTGAACATTTTGGTATTGCAAGCCATATCACCGTAGTATAACTTGAACACAAATTAATTCCTAACTAGTTGATTTCTTGCTCTGTTTTACATTCATTTCATCTTCTTTAATAGTGTAGATGAAATCCTCAAGATAGGAAACATAATTAGAAGTAAAAATATTAAGTGCAATGCTGTTTATTTGATCATCATTGTTTTCTACAGCATTGCAAGGGAATGCTTGTAACAATCATGTGGTTGAGAGAAAAGTTAAATGAAGCAAATTTCATGCAAAGGGAATCCTGGGAAATTCAAAGTAGTTTGTATCACACAACAAAGATGTGACAAAAGACTTTGTGCTTTTGTGTATCCTCCTCAGGTGGACTCACCTGTAAATGAGAATGAGTCTCAGCTCACATCCTGCCTTGATCCACTAAGTGCAATTACCTCATCAGCCAAAGTGACCTCTTCTTATCCCCCCACCAGCAGTGTGAATCCAACAATTGTCCTGCTGCAGCACAACAGAGGTACTGTAAATACTAGCCTTTCAATACTTCAGGTGGTATTGACAGTAAAGTAATAAGTGGATTGACATGCAAAATGCTTTCATGATATAGAAAGGGAAAGAGGATGGAGTGGATCAAATACATTCTTAAGCCCTGTTTGGATAGGATTCGTTTTCTAAATTACATTTTAGTGGCAATTATTAAAATATGATGTCTGATTTAATGTAGTGATGCAAACGAGGTTGAGATCTCTGTAGTGATTACTAAGGTGGGAGTTTCTATTGTATGGATGTGGGCATTATGGAAGGTCATGTGATCTAGATGCATGCATATACTGTATTTGATTAACTATATAATTATAACATTAAGTACATAATTACATGAAATAATAAATTAAGGTGAAGGACATATCTGAGACAACTTTAGCCATTCTTATCCAGTCAATAATAATAATAATAATAATAATGATAATAATAATAATAATAATAATAATAATAATAATAATAATAATAATAATAAAATCAGTAATGGTCTCTCCTTATTGATTCAGTTACCTTTTTATTTTAGATGAGATGCCCATACCCACTTTTGTTTTACCCAGAAACTCAAAATCCATAATGAAGGCACACCAGGCAGTGCAATGAGAAATTTAGCTTTAATTGTTATGGTATACAGCAAAGGTCAAAATAAATGATAGGGCTATGAAAAAAAAATAAAAAAATAAAACTGAATAAAATGCAATCACAGACATTTACAGACATAGGATTAGATACAGTAAGTTAGCAATAAATAAATAAATAAATAAATAAAACAGTAGGTAATTTACTTCATTATTTGATTTGACTTGTTTGATTCGTACGGGATTAAAATCACAAAGTACGTCTGTGAAACACAAATTTACCTAACCTCCTCAGGAAAATTAATACTTTCTGAATAGGGATGTAGCCATGACTTATTCATTCAAAACATTAAATTATTTCATAATTCAAATGCTCCCTTTGAAGACATTATATTGGCAATCCTAGTCTTGGATTCCAGGTCGTCCAAGTACCAGGTCGTTTCATCTTGGTTCTGGTTGTTTGTAATCTGAATTTACAATTGTGTATTTCAGAAGCTGTTGTGGAGCAGGGCAGCAGCCCTAATCGCAGCCCTGCCGTCATACAGAACAGACCTCCCACTGAGACTTCAGCAGACATGGAAGGCAAGACACTGAGACTGTCTGAACATATTGCTCTACCAGCACCCAGAGTCCCAGTACGGGTAAGACACTGCAGGGCCGTAGCAAAGGAATTCTGGGCCCCTTGACTGTATATTGGTCTGGGCCCCTCTCACATTAAAAAAATACAGCTTAAATGTGTTATAATAATAAAAGACCATGTGTAATTGTTGAAAGTTTTTCATTTTTAGAACACAGAGACATCAAAGGACTGGTACAGAAACATGTTTAAACAGATCCACAAAGTCCCAGGTAAAGCTGTGCCTTGGATATCACATGCATTCAACATGTTTATGTATCACCTTTTTGTGTGTAATGTGTCAGAATGTGTCCAGATTGCATTTCAGTCATGTGTACTCATCTTTGTCAGTGTGTATTTTGTCTTTCACTCACTTACTCAGAGCATGTCGAAGAAAATCCATATCGTCCCACCTACATATTCCCTGAGAGCAATGACAGGCCTGTGAGAACCAGAGGTACCTTAGTCATAGTTATAATCTTATCTTCTAAAGGGGTCATGGCATGCCTTTTTTATTATTTTAATATGATTCTTTAGGTTCCTTTACAATATTAGTAAAGATTTTTGCACAAAAACCAGTCTTATATTTGTAAGAAATTTACATTCCCTGTCTGTCACTCACTTGACGTTGTGTCGATGTAGTGACACTAGGGGTTCGATCTTGAGAGCCCCAAACACCTTTGCTTCAAATAGAAAAGGCTAATAAGAATTGACAAGTGGAATTTGCATGCCACTCTCCACCCCGGACATACGGGTATAAAAGGAGATGGCATGAATCACTCATTCATTTTTTCTTCGGATGTATTGTGCATATCAGTGGTCACCCTCGCATGGTCGAGTGTTGTGTTTCCCCTGGGTGCTTCGGCGGCCGAGTCTACAGGTGCTAAAAGAGTATATTCTAAAGAGTATATTTTCTACTGAAAGAGCTCGCACAAATGATCGTCGTCTTTTTAAAGATGGCCTTTCGCCTTTGTGCTACTGGATGTGGCCGTCATCTCTCCCCTCTGGATAGCCATGAAATCTGTCTCGAGTGCTTGGGGCGCCAGCACGCCGAGGCAGCTTTCGTGGAGGGTTTATGTTCTCATTGCGAGAACATTCCCATAAGAACGTTGCGGTCGTGGCTCATTTCCTTCTTCGTGAAGCGAGGAGCCACCAACGGCTGCTTCCCAACCCGGTCCGTCCTGCGCTGAAGCTCAGACGGCTGGGTCAGTGAGCACCGTAGGCAATCGTTCTCCCCGGAAGAGCTGTCTAGCGATGCAAGCGGTCCGCCTCAGGGCGGATTTAATGACTCGTTTGCGGCTCACAACAAAGATGAGTTATCGGTTGCAGCATCGGAGGGTGGGCTTCTGCTGTCAGAAGCGGATGAATCTTCTGAGCTCCCACTCACGGTCGGATGCTGAGATAGCAGCTGTGCTTGCCCGAGCAGCTGCGAACATCGGGCTAAAGTGGAACCCTCCACCTTGCCCTGAGTGTTCGCAGCTGGATGATTGGTTTCTGGGACTCATGGCCGCACCCTGCCCCGGTGCCTTTCTTCCTGGAAGTGCACAAGGAGCTAACGAAGTCATGGAATGCACATTTTTCTGCTCGTACACGCTTTGCGGGTTCGTCCATCCTAACTACCCTCGACGGTGGAGCGGTTAAGGGATACTTCGAGCTTCCCCAGGTAGAGCGTGCCGTAGCGGTGCATTTATGCCCTCAGGGCGCAGCCACCTGGAGGGACCGACCAAGGCTCCCTTCCAAGGCCTGTAAGTTCTCTTCCTCTTTGATGACGAAGGCTTACAAGGCCGCTGGTCAGGCCGCTTCCGCCCTGCATGCCATGACCATCCTGCAGGTCCACCAGGCCAAGGCGCTGAAAGATCTGCATGAGGGTAGAACCGACCCAGGGCTCTTGCGGGAACTGCATACCACGACTGACCTCGCCCTACGGGCGACGAAGGTCACGGTGCGTGCCCTGGGACGGACAATGTCCACTCTGGTGGTCCAAGAGCGGCACCTGTGGCTTAACCTTGTGGAGATGAGTGACACCGAGAAGGTTCACTTTCTCGATGCGCCCATTTCCCAAGGGGGGCTTTTTGACGACACTGTCGAGGACTTCGCCCATCAGTTCTCGACGGTGAGGAAGCAGATGGAGGTGATCAAACACATCTTGCCGCGGCATGACTCGGCCGCCTTCAGGCCTCCGAAGTCCTGCACCCCGTCTGCTTCTCACCAGGGCCGTCCTCCTGTACGCCAGTCTATGAGAAGAAGATCCTCCTGCAGAAAGGCCGCTCCATCTGACCATCAGCCGGCCCCCAAGAACCCCGGATGGGCTTCGAGGCAGCCCTGTCATGGCCCTGTCCCAGGGATGAGGCGACTGACTCTGACCGGTCTGGCCCAGGTGAACTTGCCAGCCCCACCATCGCCAATGGGCCAGCGTGTGGTGAGTATGAAATCTCCGGGTGCCCTCTGGGCCTCGGCACCCACATGGCCAATGAAAGAGCAGTTTCCTCATTCGCTGGGTCAGCGCGCTCGTGATGCCCATGCGCTGGAAGTCTTTCCGGTCAACCAGTCGGATGCCAGTACCTCGCGTGCCCTTGTTCTCTGTCAAGAGACAACCGGCGAACAGGTAAGTATGCTGGTCTCTGGGACCGCTTGCCTGTCCCAGCCACTGGCCACCATTGCGGGCTTGCGGAGCATTACGTCCCCCTTGAGTTGTCTTTTCGGTGGGGCGCTTGCTCTGCCTTGCCGCGAACCAGTTCAGGCTGGCTCACTCTCATGCGATCTTGAGACCCCGGCCCTGTTACGTGCCCAAAGTTCCCACCACTCCCTTTTGGGACCAGGTGGTGAACCTGCAAGCGCTGCCTTCAGAGGAGGAAGACCCGGCCTTGTCATTGCTATATCCAGTTCGTGCCCTGCGCATCTATCTGGACCGCATGCAGAGCTTCAGACGCTTGGAGCAGCATTTTGTCTGTTTTGGAGGGCAGCAGAAGAGGAAAGCTGTCTCCAAACAGAGGTTGGCCCATTGGATTGTGGATGCCATTTCCTTGGCTTACCAGTAACAAGACCTGCAGTGCCCCTTGGGAGTCTGGGCGCACTCCACTAGAGATGTTGCGTCCTCCTGGGCACTGGCAAGGGGGACCTCTTTAGCAGACATATGCAGAGCTGTGGGTTGGGCTACACCCAATACCTTTGCGCGGTTTCATCCTGAGTGTCACGGGGTAACAGCAGGTAGGCCGGGCAGCCGGTTGGGTGTACCGCTTGCATTACGCCTTTCCCCTTTTTCAAGGTGATAATGTATGCTATTTTGTCCACAACAGTTCCCCGTAACTGGTGAACCCTGGATGCCTCTTTAAGTCTTAAGCACTGTTCAGTGACGAACTCGGCGGAGGAGTGATGCCACCAGGCCCAGTACTCGTGGTATGCCCCTTTTCAGGTGAGCCCGTGTACTCAGGCTCAGTGCTCCATATGTGGTGATTCCCCTCTGGGTAATCCAGTGTGATGCGTTTCCACTGTTCGGTTTCCCCTCTGGTGAACTCCGTGTTTCCCCTCATCAGAGCCTTGCTCTGCTTCAGACACTGTTGCTATGTACCCTCTCCGTAGATAGGGTCCTCCCGGTGGGATCATTCCATATGTGAACTTCCCCGTTGGTAAGTCCATGTGAGGTATTCTCCACATGTTAACCTCCCTCCGGTAGGATGTGGTCTCCGTAGTGCCCTCCCTCCTGGAGAGGGAAGAGCACTTCCCAGCATTATTCCAGAAGGTGCTCGGCAGGAAATTGCTTAACAGCAAATATCAAGAAAGGCCAGCACCTGTAGCCTCCTTGGGTAAGTGCCTCCTCCCCCCTTAACGGGACTAGGGAGACACCTTACCTAAACTCACTGGAAGGTCACGACGTGGTCGAGCGCTCGCTGTGAGGCATGCAGCAGCTTGCCCGTGTCCACTGTTCCATACATCGTGATACTGTTCATCACCTGCAGCGTTTCCTATAGGAACGCCTAGTGTCACTACATCGACACAACGTCGAGTGAGTGACAGACAGGGAACGTCTAGGTTACTAGCGTAACCTCTGTTCCCTGATGGAGGGAATGAGACGTTGTGTCCCTCCTGCTGCGGTGCTGAACCAGCCGCTGACATGGCCGGGACTCTCTGTCGGCTCCTCAGCATAAATCTGAATGAGTGGTGCAGGCCATCTTCTTTTATACCCGTATGTCCTGGGTGGAGAGTGGCATGCAAATTCCACTCGCCAATTCTCATTGGCCTTTTCTATTTTAAGCAAATGTGATTGGGGCTCTCAAGATTGAACCCCTAGTGTCACTAGATCGACACAACGTCTAGTTCCCTTCATCAGGGAACAGAGGTTACACTAGTAACTTAGTTGTTTTCCACCCTCATTCTGACCCTCTGTCAGAAATGGTCGGTTTTGGTGCAGCCTTTCCTTTAAGACTTGACAGTAAACACCCACTGTTATGATTGGCTCTCTGCTCTTGACTGACCTGCTCTCTCCTTACCATATCACTGCTCACCACTACTGGGCGGGGCTACGGAAGGTAAAGTAGGCACTGATGTGTTGTTGTTTTGGAGGCGGTCAGATGTGAATATCTATCACAATGTGACATCACAATGTAAAGGAAGTAGAGAATGAGTCATGTTGGCAGCTTCAACAAATTACAACAGCTTCAAAAAGCAGGTTTCAACTAATGCTCATTTTGCAGTAAGTTTTGAGTTCTGAAACTTACAGTATGTTTTTATAGTACAATGACCTTTTATATGTTAAAATATCAAGGAAAATTTGATTCCTCATGTCATGACACCTTTAAGAAAATGCCTCCCTGCCACGTCTGATGATAACTGTCAGTGAGAGAACATTTAGTAAAAGACATTGTGTACAGTGGTGTCCAAAGTCTGAGACCACATTTTAAATACAGGATTTTTTTTTTTTTTTTTTTTTCAAGTAAACCATTGTTCATTTATCATTATTTTTATGTAAAATGAATAAATAATGTTTAAGATTCAGCACTATTGGTGACTTATCAAATGTGGACAAACATTCAAGTCAAGTCAATTTTATTTGTACAGTACTTATCATTATACCTGTACATATTGTTTATATGGCATTGACCATGTTAACATTTGTACAAAAGGTCAGGTTTCCTTGCTTACAGAAAAGCACACAAAATGCTTTTTGGAATGCTCTTTGCTCCTAATATTTGTCAAATCCAATAACAGTTTAATTCACATTTTCACTTAGTGTTTTGTTCATAATATATTGAGCAAGAAAATAAAAAATAAAATAAAAATGAAAATATAAATATTTTCACTAGTAGTGTTTTGGACCCCACTATGTATTTACAGAAGTTTTTAAGAGGCTGATTTGTTATTACTTGATATGTTAAACAAAAGTAATGTACTAATAGAGTATTAATAGGTGTACACCCAACAACCAACTTAATGCTAAATAAATGAACACCGGAACACTTGCGTAATCTACTGAAACAAAGATCAAAGATCACTTGTTACTGACCAACACTATGAATGAACTCAGTTTCTGAAAGTCTCCAAATTCTTTTAAAAGTCTCACAGTTCTTTTTAATCAATAAGAAAAGTAAAAATGATAAGAATAAGAAATAATGCCAGATTGGCCATGCTTAGTTCTCTCTGCAATACTACTAACATTTTAAGAATATAAGTACACTGTTTCCATTCTGTCACGAATTCCATTGTTCATTAGATTTTGATTTATGTGAACGCAGTGTCAACAAACTGAGTGTTCTACAGAGGCATCGTAGCACTCAAGGTGAGATGTGGTAATAGGGTTATTTTGAAGAAGACCACACCACCTTATACTTAAAACTTATAGATTGATTACATCCATTTTAAAAGCTTTTATGCCTCTGTGATGTTTTTGATGGGTCTGCTTTTAGAGAGCCATTCTGCTAAATTATTAAAGCAGCCACAACACACCTAATGGGTTTTGTGATTCCATTGGGTGTGTAAAGGATATAAAGTTAGCAATGTGATGGACTGGTCTGAAAAATTATTTTCAGCTTGTATTGATGTGTTCCACACTACTTCGTTGAAATGCCTGCATTATGTTGATTGTGGTAAAAAAAAAGAAAAAAAAAAAAAAAAATCACCTATAAATGTATTAATTGCCTAATCTCACACCTCAGTTGTATATATCTTGTAAATATATAAGAAATCTATCTATCTATCTTTAGTAATGAGTGATCTGAACAATATATGAAGTTAGTTGTGTTTGGAACTGTGCATGATCCACACATTATACTGTGACAGCTGAATAGAATATTCCAGCATCAGAAAAATACATTGCTGTGATGTTAGTGCCATCTACTGGTTGGATTAGACAGAAGGCGTAATGTGGCCTAGTCCTGGTGCTGCTAATTAGCTGATAATGACTTCTATATATTGCACAGTCATCCCTG
This sequence comes from Myxocyprinus asiaticus, assembly GCF_019703515.2. NCBI lineage: Eukaryota > Metazoa > Chordata > Actinopteri > Cypriniformes > Catostomidae > Myxocyprinus > Myxocyprinus asiaticus. The sequence goes on from NC_059366.1 coordinate 23,695,956, forward strand.
TCATTTTCACTTACTATATATTAGATGTTTGGAATACCCCTCAGAGAAGCTGCATTAGCGCACAGTCTATACTGAGTCTCTACTGAGTATTGCACCACAATAAGAAAACATGTTACAAGCTACATTAAAATATGTATTTGGTACATGAAATATTTTGGCCCCTTTTCATTTTGTAAATGGGTAGTTGTCTTTTTATTAACTGTTTTTAAATCAACATTAAGATTTAAATCAATATGTAAGGGAAAGTGTATGTCTTAGGTCATGCAAGTAGTCACAATTTCAGATTTTTTACTTTTAAGTTTTTAAATGATTTTAAGTACAAATATTAAAACAAAGTAGTCTCTCAATTAATATGAGTGTATAAAAACTGCATGCATAATCATTATAAATATTTAACAAAGTGCTGTATAAATTAGCTTTAGATGGAGTACTTCCCAAAAGTTTTTCATGTAAACCACCCATATGAAATTTTCACAAAATAAAAAAATAAAAAAATCAGCTCTTGGTTTTCTGTGGTGCTGTAATCACTCATTGTTATTAATTATTGGCTTTGCACCTAACAAGTCTCGTCTTTTCTCATTCAGATGACAGTCCATCATATGCTGCTAAAGATGGTAAGTGTTTGTGATTTGTACTGTGAGAGAAGTATAATGCATAGTACACAATGCATTCTTATATAGAAGAAAGCTCTGTTTCAGTTCACCATGCATGAGTGTCTGTTATTTGCATTTATTGAAAAGTGCGGACTGTTCCTCGTTCAAAGAGTGCAGTAGACATGGGGAGCTCAAGAGGACAGCTGCCTGTGCCAACACGCACATCTTCCCTAAAACCCCAAAGGTGAGTTAAACAAATATGATGATTTATGAAGGAGATTTTAGCACTGGAGACATTTAGTGACTGATTTTCACATTAGAGTGTGAATTCTTACACCATGCTTGTGTTGCCCATAATAGAGATGAGAATATTTCTTCACCGGACCTCAATATATGAACACTATATTTTGTAATTTGTCATACTGCCATTAGTGTGTGCTGGCTTTGAGACCTGGCTGTTTTCATGATAGATACCTTTTTATTTCAATAACTAATTTTCACTTTACCTAGTTTCGTTACTAAGTATTTTTGTAGATTTGTTAAATGTAAACATTTTAATGAATTACCAAATTATTATTATTCTTATTCTTATTATTCTTATTATTATTACAATGTACACAATAAACATTGTTATAATTCCACACTGTACTGTATAATTGCACCACTGTATGTTGGGGGGGTTGTAGTTGCTTGTGGGTAAACCCTGCAGTATTTTCCTCAAATTCATCATTGTCATTTAGATGATTTGAGTTAATCCTGTGCTTTGAAAACATATGCTGCATATACAGGAATGCTCAGTCAAAACCTGCCCTTGTTGGTTGCCATGGTGACTCTCCACCTCCCTTGCTGTATCTCTCCATCTCTCCCTACATGCATCCTTGCAGGAATGAATGGGAGCCCCCTGACAAGAAAGTAGACACCAGGAAGTACCGCGCCGAGCCCAGGAGCATATTTGAATACGAGCCAGGAAAGTCTTCTGTGCTGAGGCTGGAGAAACTGGTATGATGCTCTTTATATTCATGTTGTCCAAGTGCTTTTGATGGTGGTGGAGATCTGTGCATGCTTTGTGACGCTGCAAACGCTGGTTACTGCCTGTTTCACTTACAAGGACAGCACACACAGCTGCGTCTCTTGGTAATCTTATTAGCCTTACACATGACCTTGTCGGAACTAGTGCAACACATACAAAGCATACATGTTGTAATTTCATACACTATGTTGATGAATACAGTGCACACATATCATTATAGTATAGTATAGTAAGGGATAGTTCACAAAAAATTAGAAGTCTGTCATCATTTACTCACTCTCATGTTGTTCCAATCTTCTGTGGAACATATAGGAGATGTTAGCTACCATTCACTTTCAGTGTATAAAAAAGGCAATTAAATTGAATGGTGACTGAGGCTTGCATTCTGCCTAACATCTCTTTTTGTATTTGAATGAAGACAGAAAGTCATATGGGTTTGAAACAACATGAGGGTGAGTACAGTAAAATTTTTGGGTGAACTATCCCTTTAAGTACAAAAATACAGAAAGGAGGAGGACTCCTCACTTCCCAGCGTTATTCCAGAAGGTGCTCGGCAGGAAATTGCTTAACAGCAAATATCAAGAAAGGCCAGCACCTGTAGCCTCCTTGGGTAAGTGCCTCCTCCCCCCTTAACGGGACTAGGGAGACACCTTACCTAAACTCACTGGAAGGTCACGACGTGGTCGAGCGCTCGCTGTGAGGCATGCAGCAGCTTGCCCGTGTCCACTGTTCCATACATCGTGATACTGTTCATCGCCTGCAGCGTTTCCTATAGGAACGCCTAGTGTCACTACATCGACACAACGTCGAGTGAGTGACAGACAGGGAACGTCTAGGTTACTAGCGTAACCTCTACACACTTGTAGTAACCACACTCAGCTGAGAATAGAAACTCCTGCAGGGGCGTAGATTCCAGTGGGGATGTGGGAGAGGTAACCCCCTCAATAATCAAAACAAGCAAGTACATTAACCCCATTATTTATACCATGATGGAAATATGGAAATATGGAAATGCTTCACGCTGCAACCCCCCAATGTTCAAGCCAAATCTACACCCATGTGTGTGTCTGTAGACTGCTCTTTTTCATGGAGGCTTTGATATTATGATTCAAATCTTGGAAGCATGACTCATTCTGGGAGCTTAGTTATTACATAATGTCTTTCTGATGACATACAGCTGTAAAAGGTTTGTTGTGAAGGACAAAGAAAGCATTTTTTACCCTTGTCAATGAAAAAACTGAAACAGAGATTTTGAAACAGAACAATTTTTATAAGTTCTTTTTTTAAAAATAGTTAGGGAAAGTAATTAATATGGCTCTAGGTCAGGACCCATATATAGGGCAGAAGATAATATGCTGCTTGTGCCTCTTCATATTATTAGCTCTGCAGAACAGTCAATCCATTGTTTTAAAAATTCAATTTGTCAGTATATTTTAATCATAATAATATTATATATAATATTAAGTATTATACTATAAACACTATGTAATGTTATAGAATATATACTATATACTGTATTATATTTTGGATATTATTTATCATGCAGCAGATAGTTTTGGTCCTCTAGTCTAAAAAAACTGCTTTCCAAGAATACTGATATTATAGTATAACAGCACTGAGTAGCTTCACTGTTTGTATCACTTAGTTTTTTGTTTGTTTTCGTAATGTTCTAGACAGGCTGTCAGTCTGTGTGTTGTTCAGCGACATGAAAAAGTTGCTTTGACTTCATTTAGAACTATTTTCATTAGTGGAGCAAAAATAGACAAAATAACTGACCATATTGTCTAAAATATCTCAGCCGTGCTGATATTCATTACAACTGTACTCTTGCTTATATGAAATTGCTTAATTATGTTATAAATATTATTTGATATAATATTTAACAAACAAACAACAATGCAAAACATTTGTATTATTAATGAATATTTGAATATATAAAATATTTTATGGTAAAGATTTCAGCCTAGATGAAATGGATCCGGTTTCCACTTTGCTTCTGTGAGTTCTTCCTGTTTCCTGTTCCTTTTGACTACTGAGATGAACCAGACTAGACTTACAATAAGTCATCCAGAGGGAAACAAATCCAGTTTACGTTTGTTTCTTCTGCTGTCTCAGCCTGGGTCCTTTCTCGCTGTCTGAGATTACGAGATCATTATGGGACAGTTCATATAACATCATCATTCAGTCTCATTGTCTTTGTATTCTGAACCCTCCTCTTTCTCTTTCTCTCTCTTTGTCCTCCTTTCTTTGTTGCCATATTTCTGTAGACTCAGGACTTAAGTCCAGAAGATGTAGATTTAGAGAATGAGCCTTGGTATAGGTTCTTTTCAGAGATGGAGTTTGGCAAAGCGGTAAGTTGGCGGTATTAAAGCGACCCAATTAAAAATACTGCATGTCATCCCTTTTTTGTTCATTACCCTCAATATTTTTATGTCTGTCTGTTAGAACCATCCATAAGTCACTTCTTGTCTGAAAGAAGTCCCCATAATTTTTATGTACCTCTTCTAGCCCATTTTTCTCAAAACCAGAAATTCTTTGCACAACAGCACATTGTATTGAAGAGGTTCAGTTTTAATATGAATAAAACTTGTATAAATTCAAAAATTTGTAAAATACATTGCAGTGTGTAGAAAACCTGTCTATGTGCTTTGGAATTCTAATAAGAGATAAGTGAAAGAGAAAAGATAATAATCAGAGAAAAGATAAATGTAGCTGTTAAACATGACAAGCACCACCTCTTAATGCTGGAAAACCACATCTGAGAGCACGTTATCCCCTGATGAAGACTTTGTAAGCTGCAACGCGTCGGTTTGTGGCAGGGGCGGACTGGGAAGAGAAACTGGCCCTGGATTTTACATAGAAACTGGCCCAAATGTTGTTGAGCGGGGCTTATCGCGGCCCGTTCGGCCCCTTTTTGCGACCGGCCCACCAGGAAACGTCCCGGTTCTCCCTATGGCCAGTCCGCCCCTGGTTTGTGGTATTTTAATCCAATAGCCATGACTTAATAAAGGCTTTATAAATTTTAAATCCTATGCCTTGGACCACTAGACCACCTCTTGATTTCCCAGTATGCTTTTTTATCATCTTCTAATGTCTTGATCTGCCTGAACTTTATTTGGACCCACTTTATATTAGGTGGCCTTAACATCTATGTACTTAACCATTTGATACAACGTACTTATTATGTACAGACATGTTGTTGCATTACAATTACATTTAAAGTACTTGCATTTAATTACATTTGTAGTTTCTGTGTTAACCTAACCCCTAACCCTAACCCAACCTTTACCCCAAAACCTAACTCTAACCCCTAATCCTAACCCTAATCCTAACCTTACTCCTAAACCTACCCATACCTCAACATCAGTAGCAGCAAATATGGACATTTTGCAGAACAACATGTAGTTACACAGTAAATACATAGTCTTGTATGTATTTAATATTAGTATATAGTAGTTAAGGCCACCTAATATAAAGTGTGACCCTTTATTTTTTACCCATCATTTCCGTCTCATATTTGCCTTTTCTGACTACAAATAATTTTGTATCTCAATCTGTTAGCTTTGGCACAGTGATTGAATATTAAACAGGTGTCTAAATCTAAATTAAAACTACTCTTGAGATTGCAATTTTGGCCTCTGTTTTGAGTTCTTATGTTTTTTATGCATTTTTTCTTATTGTTAGTCATTCTAGTTGATGACACAGAGGACGTTGTGTAGGTTTTACTGAGCATTCAGACTGAAATGGATAGCAAGTTGCGATGCAACTAGTTTTGTAAAGATAACAGACTGATAAGTATTTTTTCCTAAAAATGAATATCACCCAAACAAATATGTTTAAGATTATACACTGATCAGATGAAGACTCCATATCATTAGCCTAGCATTTATTATACATGGAACATGATTTTATATAGGAAATAAATAAAAAATATTAACGAAGAGAGGGGACATATTTTGGATGCAGCAGTGTCTTATAAACAAAAAATGTCTAGCATCCGCACCTGTATAAAGTATAAGACCACTGGAACCTGTAAAAGCCAGTGAAATGTAAACAACAAATTACTGAGTGCACATTCTACATACCAATGATTCCCAGGATAGTTCACCCAAAAGTGAAAAGTCATTTACTTACCCTCATATTATTCCAAACTCGCATTACATTCTTTCTAATGTGGAACACAAAAGGAGATGTTATGCATAATGTTAGACTCAGTCACCATTCACATTCATTGCTTTTTTTTTCATACAATAAAAAGAGAATGGTAACTGAGGCAAACATTCTGCCTAACATTTTGTGTTCTGCAGAGGCAAGAAAGTCACATAGGTTTGGATCAACATGAGGGTGAGGACATGACGTCAACATTTTCATTTTCTGCTGAAATATCCTTTTAACCCTGTTGCCTGGCAACATTGTCTGAAAAGTTGGCCTCTGCATCATCAGCTTTTTGGTTGTCAGATTTTCTCCATCCACCTAAACTCATGCAAAAGCACATAGCATCCTGCCAGCATTCAGTCATGGTGATTACACTTTTGCTGGGTAAACTTTTTTTCTGACCTTGACACCAGTTGTGTGTAAGTAAAGGACTGTAAAGTACTGTTGGCTGTTGCTGTGTTATCAGTGGCACAAAGCCTGCTCAAAGTTGTCATCAACTCAACACCTGTGAGTAAATGGCACATTTGTTCACACTTACTTGCTTAGAGACATGTACCGTGATACAGCCCAAGGTGATTGGGTTGTTGCACTTTTTTTTTTTAGGAGCGCACTATGGATGCCACTTAGTAACCTGATGTGCTAACGCTTGGCTCTTTGAATTCCATACACATGTCTCACTAATCTTGTATTAATTAGGTATTAAAGGTGCTCTCAGTAATTATTGGTTTATGTTGTTCTGGCTGACATGGCAGGTTTCTGCATCATGCAAAAGCAAAAGTTTTTGGTTAGCTATGCCATTGTGGAAATGCACTATTAGCAATCAGCCATGATTATTTATTTTGCAACCGCAAGCGTCCGATAATTTGACAGAATTTGGCTGGACATGTTATCTCATAATGTTGGCCCCTGTGGGGCGAATCAATCCATGAGCAACTCAAATTACGAAAAAGTTAGGACAGTATGGAAAATGCTAATAAAAATAAAAAGAGTGATTTGTAAATTCTACTCACCCTGTGCTATATTTGCATAGTTTCACAGTGGTAAACGCTAGACTGCCCCAAATTTTGGAGCGTGTTGCAATAATCTGATGTAAAATGACTGTCCATAAAAACAACAACAACAACAATTAAATTCACAAGGTAAAACATCAAATAATGTGTTGTTGTAGTGCTTTCAATGTGGCACAGGGTGAATAGAATTTACAAATCACTCCTTTTTGTTTTTATTAGCATTTTCCATACTGACCAAACCTTTTTGAAATTGGATTGTAGAATAAATAAACTTTTAAGAGGCTACTGATAGAACTGGAGTCTGCCTCTAGTGAGTGTACGTGAAGTCCTCAGTACTCTTCTGTCTGTGAAACCAAACCCTTAAGTCACAGGCTGCATTCCAGATAGGGAGACTTATAAATTTCACCATCAGTGTCATGATTTAAGTTTACTGAAGTTTCCCCCATCTCTCCCCATCTCTCCTTGAAGAAAGCAAAACCTCCCTTGAGAGTGGGTGTCTCCGAGTCTGTATATATAATACAGATAATACATATAATAGGGCTGTTGATTTAACGCATTAATTTAGTGCGATTAATTATATAAAAACTACACAAAAATAAACATAATTAACAATGTCTTTGGACCATAATAAGGAATATTCCTATCATCAGTGCAATTCAAGCTTGAAGTACTACCTGTTTTCAGCAGGGGGCAGTAAGCGAAACTCCAGGTGTGTAGGTAATATATGCCACACTCATGCTTGCTTGACAAACACTAGCGATAGCACAAGATTTTGATGCATTCTTGTGTTTAAACAGAGCAAATAAGACGTGTTAATTTGCTTAACATTTCTTTTACATAATATTTATTTAATAATATTTGAAAACAGAAGATGTGCATTATCCAATTACAAGGTCGGTAGATTATGGAACTGACGCAAATGGGAGGTACCACTTCTACCACTTAATTAGCCAAATGGCCATGTTGTTAGACAATGCAATAATCTTAATATAACCTAACATCAGCCAATTATTCGGCTGAGATCTCGACCTGATATATTGGCCAGACCGATATTGGTCAATCACTATGTCAGAGTATCACAAATTATACCAGAAGTGTAAATCATATATACTATGCTTGTTTAAATAAATCTCAAAGTTCACAAGAAAGAGACTTCCAAAGCTCTGACTCTTTAAGTGTGAAGTTGTGTGTATGTCTAACTGGGTCGAAGATTATTTGAGAAAGAATGTGACTTGGCCTCCTCAGTGATTGACACACCAGACCCTATGACAGTGACAAACAGTCAACCAGTGGCCTAAATGATGTGCCCTGTGTTTACCATCATATATAATGCCACCTCTGGTGCATACTTCCCATTTCCGTTATGTGTCCGGTAGAGTTCATATTAACTTGCACGGTAGTATCTGGTAGAGTTCATGGCAACATTCTTTGTTAATATGGTGTAGGAACATCACTTTGATTATAGCAGTTAATATCAGAATTAAAGAAACATGGTGCTTATTTAAGTTATTTAAAATGAGTCATAGGCCCCATTTGTCCATGTGGTTAAGTTGCATAGCCCCCTCACTCACATTGTATGCTATTTCTATACCAGAAAAGTTGTAAATTTCCTTGAGTCATCTCCTGCACCTGTTAGGAAACAAGCACATGAAAATGAGCAAACAATGTTAATGCACTGTTCCACTGACTAGTCTTAACAATCAGGGGAAAGGGATTTATGTCCTAGGAAATACTGTGGTAAACATCTTGAAGTTCATTAGGCTCTATTTTGGGAGTGCATCTAGATCTATGAGGGATATAAACCCCATCAGGCATCAACACTGTTAATATTTCATTGATAATTGTATCTATACACACTGTTGGAACAAATTATGCTTATTTTAAAGGTAAAGTGTGTAATTTCTGTGCGCAACTGCAAAACTAATGATAACTTTAATGATAAATGCTATATTTGGATAGCATTTAAAATAATGTAAGGCTTTGAAACATTATCCTCTGTGACATACATTGCACTTCAGTTTAACTCACCATCTCCATGGGCAGAGGTGGGTAGAGTAGCCAAAAACTATACTTAAGTAAAAGTACAATTACTTAAAAAAAATTAATTCTCAAGTAGAAGTTAAAGTGCTAACATAAATAATTACTTGAGTAAGAAAGTATCCAATTAAAAGAGTACTCAAGTAGTGAGTAACTTTTTACTTTCACAAATGATATAATGGAATTTAACTCCCTACATTCCATTACATAATACACATTTAACATGTATTACATTATTATTGGAAATTTTATCATCATTCACCATCATGTTGTTCCAAACCCATATGACTTTCTTTCTTCCATGCAACACAATAAGGAGATTTTAGACAGAATGTTAGCCTTGGTCACCATTTACTTTCAGTGAATGTGTTTTGTTTTTTTTCTCTTAATTTTGAAAGTGAATGGTGACCGAGACTTTTAGTCCCCAACATTCTGTCTAACATATTTTGTGTTCCACAGAATACAAAGGGTCACATGGGTTTGGAACAACATGAGGGTAGGGAAATGATGATGGAATATTAAATTATGGCTGGGCTATCACTTTAAAGGGGTAGTTCACCCCAAAATGAAAATTCTCTCATCATTTACTCACCCTCATGCCATCCCAGATATGTATGACTTCCTTTCTTCTGCAGAACACAAATTATGATTTTTAGAAGAATATTTCAGCTCTATAGGTCCATACAATGCAAATGAATGGGTGCCAACATTTTGATGCCCCAAAAAGCAAATGCAGGCACCATAAAAGTAATCCATACGACTCCAGTAGTTAAATCCATATCTTCAGAAGTTATATCAAATCAAATCAAATCAAATCACTTTTATAGTCACACAACCATATACACAAGTGCAATAGTGTGTGAAATTCTTGGGTGCAGTTCCGAGCAACATAGTAGTAGTGACAGTGATGAGACATATACAAATTTACAATAAACATCAGATTTACAACACAATTTAAAATCTAATATACACATAATTACACATAACACAATATACAAATAATAACATACAATGTACAGTATACAATACACACAATATAGAATACACATTATACAATAAAAAAGTATATATAGTATATATAAAATGTACAGTAGGTTGTATTGTACTGTATTGACATTCAGGCTGTCGGTTGATAGTAAGTTGCCATTGTGTTGTTAAGAGAGAATATAATATAATAATAATATAATTTATGACAGTCTGGTGTGAGATATAAGAGTAAGAGTAATAAAGTGCAGTGCTGATGTATTTTGATCGTGGGAGATCAAGAGTTCAAAAGTCTGATTGCTTGGGGGAAGAAGCTGTCATGAAGTCGGCTGGTGCGGGTCCTGATGCTGCGATACTGGTAGTGATGGTAGTGGTGAGAACAGCCCATGGCTCGGGTGGCTGGAGTCTCTGGTGATCCTCCGAGCTTTTTTCACACACTGCCTGGTATATATGTTCTGGAGGGAGGGAAGCACACCTCCGATGATGTGTCTGGCAGTTCGCACCACCCTTTGCAGATATGATAGGTGTAAGTAATATTTTGCTAGAAGTTCTTCTCCCAGCCCAGCATGGGGCGATATGCAGAGAAGCATGTGAATCACCAAAAACAAAAGAAGAAGATTGTGAAAGTGATCTGTTTCTCACCCATATCTATCACACCACTTCTGAAGATATTGATTTAACCACTGGAGTCTTATGGATTACTTTTGTGCTGACTTATGTGATTGTTTTTTAGCATTAAAGTGTTGGCACCCATTCACTTGCATTAAATGGGCCAAAGGAGCTAAGAAATTCTTCAAAAAATCTTCATTTGATTTCAGCAGATGAAAGTCATACACATCTGGCATGAGGGTGAGTAAATGATGAGAGAATTTTCATTTTTGGGTGAACTATCCCTTTAAGATCTGGATTAATTTGTCAATAAGAAGAGAGGTTTTGAAACCTTTCTAATAATTATTATGGTGAAAATGTGAACAATGTCCCACAGGGACATTATATATAATGCTGGAATATAAACCAAAGCAAGATCATGTTTTATTAATGCCTACCTTCGCTATTTCATAGCTTTTAGTTGTCAGTTCAGTGTAGTTACAGATTTCAGTGTCGAAAGAATTTAGATCATTAGTTCTGTACACAGTACCGCCGCTCCCTAGTAAACGCAGAGTACGAAATGCTGTCTGTTTGCTCTCCAGTTGTCAATTACACGTTCGGCAGAGCAAAAGGCATTTACACTTAATGTGGATGTTTACATGGATTTATACTGTGAAGTAGCTGCGATAGTTTCCAGTACCCCCGTGAGGGTGTGGGGTAAATGCGTAAATCCTGCTTATGACATGCGGGACGTGGGACAAAGCGCACTGATATATTGCTGCAGATTTAAAAATGTACACTTAAAAACTGATGTCACAAGAGCCCATATTTACAGAATCACCCTGAAAATGACCATCACCATGTCACAGAAAAGTCCATGTTATCATTAGAGCCACAACTTACCTCAACGTGATGCCTTAAATTGGAGCTTCAATTTTAATCTTGAAATATCTGCTTGACTTGGTTTAAAATGGTGTTGCATGACGAAACTATTCTTTTTCACTGTGCAGAGCGAAGAAAGTGTTTCACTTAGTTAGAAGAGCATGATGCTTCAGCAGTGATGGACTCAGCTTGAGTGACTGTGACAGTGCGAACAGCTGTGTGAACTTCCGCTGTCGTAAAAGTCCCATTCAATAATCTGATAATAATTTTTGCATGAATTAAAATTAAACCCAGTAATGTAACGACAGGAACACCGCCCATTGTAACGAAGTAAAAGTAAAAAAATGTCATTAGAAATTTACTTGAGAGTAAAAAGTATCCACTTTTAAACCTACTCTAAAAGTAATTTTTTTTCCAAAAAGTTACTCAAGTAAATGTAATGGAGTAAATATAGCACGTTACTACCCACCTCTGTCCGTGGGTTATGTCAAGAATGTAGAGTACCCAGCTTAAATCTTATTTGTGACAGTCTGAGCTTTGCTGAGTCTATGGCCTCTAAGCTCAAGGACCCTCAAGTCAAAGTTAAGAAAAGGAATCATCTGGCCTGTTTCCACTGTTTTTATACCATACTGTTTTAAACACATATTTATCTGCTGTCTAGTACAGTATGAGTTTGTATAAGGTTTTCTGTACTTATAATTCTCTTTTTATAACGTGCAGCAAGAGAGTGTTTATATCTGCCACAATCGCTGTTCAAACATTATTACCCAATTTCACTTATCACATCCTCTCAATCTCATCAGCTGCGTCACACTAAGGTATTGTACTGACTGTCACAAGTATTTAAATTATGATAAGTGTGCCACTTTAGATAAGGCTTTCATGCATATTTCCTGTTTGCTTATTCTCTGCATTTGTGCCAAGTCTTGTGAAAAAGCCTCTTGGGATGCAATGCTGGCTGCTTTCTTGAGAGAGCAAAATGGGAAGAAAAAGGAACATAAATAGTAGGGGACGCTTGCACACGTAATAGCAATGTGTTATGTCAATGGATGTTCCTCTGGAACAAAACTTCTAGAACATGATGCTGTATAAATAGAGTAGTCGATACACCTGACTGCCTGATATTCTCATACAAAGCCTGTATTCATTGCCGAAGGTTATTCGTGATTTTTCCCCTAGCAACCAATGGGGCGAGCATTTTGTGGTCAGGAGTTTTCTTTTGTTGTTGCCAGGGGGTGTAGGCATGCATGTAGCATTCCTCCAAAGGGACAGACACAGGCTGGGATTGTGCAATCGTATTTGCAAACACCACTTGTGTATTTTTCCGGAGGTGTGCTGTAACGGATGCTATTTATACCGTCAGTGACGTGCACTTGGAGAAAATCAACAGAGACAGTGGCCTAAAATTAGACAGCTCTAAACCATTCAAAATGCAAAGGGGTATAAGCGGCCCCAGTGAATGACTCTCTCTGATCTGCTGTTTGGAGTTGCTGCCCGACAATAACAGCCGTTCTCCTTATTGGCTCGGCGCATGTGCCAGCTGCACATTATGTGAACTTCCTTTGACATACTATTAATATCACCCCTGTGAAACCATACAGCATGTCCGATGCTTGTGATCTTCTAAAAACATGTGTGTAAATCTATTTGTATGTGCCTGTGTCTGCCCATGTAATTTGGCTTGCTTCCCACACCAGCTGGCTAATTGTCTCCCAGTCTGGTCAGCCAGTAAAAAGAGTGACTCAATAAAAGACAAAAGAGAGCCTCAGAAAGAGACAGCAGCCGATTGGTGGAGCGGCTGACAGCCCCCTCCCAAAATGGGCGCCCCTCACAGCCCCCGCAAATCCCACCCCTTGCTCCCAGCCGCTTGTTTCCCCCCCTAACTTGCATGCAGGCCAAAATACTTGCTTACTTCTCCACTCTACGCTTCGTCCAGAGGACATAAGAGTTTCAGAGCTTTGGACACAGCAGACCAGAGGCATTGGCAATCACCAGCCTGACTGACTAATGCGCCTTCTCCCTTTCTAGCCTGCCAGAGAGTCAAGCCAGTGGAGCTATCAATGACTTCTTTGTTTGGTTTGTTGCAGAGTGCCCCCTCTTTCACCCCCTTGGAAACATCTTCCGACCTACAGCAATAGTAAGTTCATGCTTCTTTTTCTCCAATATAAATGTTCCTCTACTCCACCATTTTCTTATGCCCTTGTAGAATGTGTGTGTGTGTGTGTGTGTGTGTGTGTGTGTGTGTGTGTGTGTGTGTGTGTGTGTGTGTATGTCTGTATCGCTCTACACCCATCTATCCTCGGGGAGAGCTGTCACGGAGCTGTGGAGATTTCCCTCATTTCCCTTTCTGTTTCCTGAGCGACCATTTGCAGTACAGGCTGTCCAGTGTATGCATGCGTGTGAATGTATATTTGTATACATGTGTTCGAAAGCTTCTGGAGGGGGTTAGTTGGAGCAGAGGGCATGGGCATATTGTGATTATTTATTCCATGCTGAAACTAGGTGTCTGAAACTAAAGCCTGGATTTCTTTTTAGGAGAGATAAGGAACCTCAGTGCCTTCCCCCTAAATTTCAATGTGTCATTTGTGAAAGTGAAGTGTAGCTTATTTTTCATTGGAGGTGTACCTGAAATGTGGCATTCAGGTGGACACTATTATGTCAGTTACTTAACTTTGTTTACATGCTTGCTGATTTGATTTCATAGTTGCTGGGATGAAATGTATTATTTAAAAGTTAGAGAGATTTTGAAACATTTTACAGTACCTGTGGGCAGAATATGCTATTCTCAATGTTAGTATTTACAAAAAACTAACAGTAACATCTAAAGCATGCCCAGCAAAAACGCAATCAATTTAATGCCATGTAAGCTGCCTCATTACATTCTAGTACTTTAAAAATAACACTGGGATTTTTAACAGTAAATAAATATATTCAGTAGTTAAACCAGCCTTACAATTTATAATTTACTGCATCTCCAAAAATGTAATGTTAAAACATACAAATGAATGAATTAACTCTTTTGTGGTATTTACATTTCTTTTAAGAATCCATGGCATGTGGTTTTAGCTTAGTGCTCTTCTCTTTGATGTTTTGATGTTTTTTTTATGTTTGGATGTGCAGTTTATTGTTTCTTCTAAAGCCACTTGGTTCAGTTCAGTTTAGTTTTCCTGTTAAAAACCAGGAGGCCAGCTTGTGTCCAGCCAAAACACTCAACCAAAAATATGCTCTCATGACTTGAGGAATGTCTGAAAGACAAACCCTGTTTTAAGTGAAACCCTGAGAGAAACAAAGTTCTACTTTATGCCTAACAGATTAAGGTGCTATTCTTGAAAATGAGCTGAACAGCATGAGAATACTTTGCAGTTGGGAATACTGATGGTCAGATAAATCTGGTTAGACCATCTCCGCTCCAGCAGTTGTCAGACAGCTGCTCAGGTTCCTGAATTTGGAGCCAGTGGAGTCTGGAATGACATGTGTCCACCTCACACTTCTCCAGCGGAAAGCATCTGATGCATTCCAGGAGTTATGCCACTCATGATTACTTTTACAGTATATGCTGTATATACAGTATGATTGAATAGCTTCTGTAGTCAAAAGAACAGTGTCTTGTAAGCACATACCACTTTTGCTGAATAATTGGTGTTTTATTGTATCCAACTATAAAAAATAGGAAAGTATGCTAGGGCCCTTTGGATTTTACTTGCGTGTTGACTAGCAACTGTGAATATGCTTCCTCCCGAAACAGGACTGCTTATGTGTAAGACCATTGTGACCATTTAAAATTCTTGTCATGGTTAAAATTCCCTCCCCAATCACTTGAAAATATGTAGCCCATGTGAGGTTGTTGTGTTCTAAAATTCTGCTGCCTGGCTCAATACAGGCTTTATTATTGCTTTATTGCATTCTGCTAAGTGTCATATAGATAAGTTAGCGTGATATAATTCAGTTTCCCCCCACATACTCAATTGTAAAGATTACACTGTGACTGCAGACTCGACACATGGCAACTTATTTAACATGTGCATCCCTGAAATATTACTTGGCTTCATGGTTTCCTGTAAGAGCATAGTTTTATATGATCATCTTGCTCCAAGTGGAAAGCTTCAAGCATGCTTAGAAAAGGATGCTACACAGACCTATGTGGAATGCTGTGATAAGGGCCAGAACAGCTGGTGCTGTCTCATCTAAGAGCAAACACAGGCTGACTATGTACAGAGACAAACTTCAGGCTGGTTTAAATAGTTTAGCCAACATTACAAGTATGTCAAGTTATTTGCATGTTTATCTGAAAATTCATAACTGTAAAAAAACAACTTTTTTCTATTATTGATTTATTTGTTTTTGTAACAAAAGTTTAGATACAAAGTTTATGTAGAAAATGGTATGTTATATTAATATAAATATAAAAATAACGTTTTATATATAAATATAAAATATATATATATATTTAGATACATAAAAAAAATACAATACACTTAAAAACACAAAATGTAAGTATTAAAGATAGGGGAAAGAATCAAATAACTTTATGTTTAAAAGTATTATAAGGTCACACTTTAAAGGTGGTTTACTTAGTGTGTACTCAAATAAATCTTCAGTGTACAGTAAAGGCCATGACGCAATATTTTCTGAAGTGTCTGCTTTTAATAACTTTTCTTTTAATAGCAATTTCTGCAGTCTAATAAAGACAGCTCTAGCACTCTGTTCTATTCAGACATGTTGTGCGAATATGATGATTGATGTTGGTCACAGTCTCATATCTCTGTTTGTGCCCAGCTCAGCCTGTGAAGCAGGCGACAGTGAAGCAGAGAAGGACAGCTTGTCTGCCGGTGGGCAGGCAGCTCCGGAATGTGATCGTCACATTTACAAGAGTGTTCTGGAGGGCGGCGACATCCCACTGCAGGGCTTGAGAGCACTTAACAAGCGCCACCCCAACACGTCTTCAAAAGGTAGGATTCCAGTAATCAACCTCTTAAACCCTGCGGGCCCACCGGCGGACCCATGGGGCGGCACTAAATGGCAAGCTGTTTTAACACTAATATTTTAACACTAATAATTGAATACCCTGAAGTCCATGGATGCATATGTGGTATCATTTGAAAGCTTAGAATCTGAACTGTTAGTTTAGCATTTAGTTACATAAAATAACAAAATAAGGCCTGAAAACATTTGTGTCACAAATTGACCCCACCTAGAGTTTACGTTGTAGAAATTATTAAAATGAATATAAAAGTCCTTCACATAGCACTTAAATAGACAAGTCATATATCAAATGAAAAACATTTTTGTTGCCATAATACCACATTTTGAATTATTTAAAAAAATATCACAATGTGAAATATTATTTCGGTAAGGCATAAAATGCAAATGTCTCTTTTCTTTGCTGACTACTGATCTGTAAGCCCCAATAAGCCTCAAAATTTATATCAAATCTTACCGTGGGTTGTTAGCTTTAAAATGAGTTAAAGAAATTACTCGTTCACTTGTTTGTTAGCTTGCTTGGGAGAATAATCCAATGTTGTGTCAAAAAAATGTAGAACAAAATATGAAGTTTGGTAGAAAAAGTATGAGAAACGAATCATCAGCAAAATAAGTTCTCATCTATAGAAGATGAAGTGTTACACATCATTGTAAAGCCGGGATTCTCTGCCTTCCAATGACACCTAGATTAGGCTTCTTGACAACTCAGATGCCAAGACAGTGTGAAAGATCTCAGCACTTCAAAAAAAGACTTGTTGTCTATGAGTGAGGGCTAAAATGCGTTAGAGCACCACCTACATTTCAGATCAGTATAATGTGATGGAAGGTGATAGAGGAAAACTTATTTTTTCTAGTACTTGCTGCCATCCATTGGAATAAAATAAGAGTTTTTGCTTGAAAATTGAGGACACAGAACTGAAAAGGCATGCTTTTAAACTTTAGACATTAAAAAAAGATTTTATAAAAAAAAAAAAATGTTTATCATAAAATTGTAAACATATACAATCCTATTTATTAATTTTTGTAATCATTTCTTAAAATTTAGGGGGTTATCTGTAAAATGCAATTTTGTTTTTTAAATTAGTCCACTGTATGTGTGAATGGGGAGCTTTTAAATTTGAGTGTGAAAAATTTCAGGCGGCAGCCCAAATATCCTGCAGAGCGTAAGAGGTTAATTGAGTAATTCATGTTAATCATTCTTAATTTAAGTGAGTAATTGAATATATTAGAATTTGACACTGAAACTATTTTTCAAGTTTTAAATTATTATGATTTTTTAACAGTGTTAATAATCTGTTTGTAAAGAAATAGTTCACCCAAAATGAAAATACTTTCATTATTTCTTTATTTTTTTATGTGCATCAAAACATTTTATATTTTGAAGAATCTTCACACGGGTCTTTTCCATAAAATGACAATGCAAAGTGGCCACTGGATCTGTTAAGTTCCAAAAATGACAATTGTAACAGAGGGGATTAAAATGGTAAAGGAGGAGGCAGGAACCAGATGAACCATCAAAGTAATATTTAATGAAAACTTTAGCAAAAAGACACAAACATAAACACACACAGCAGCTGCGTGTGGCTCTCTCTCTCCCGAACTGCCGCATCTGGCTCATCTTTATCCCTCTCCTCGGCTGATTATCCCCCTCCTCGTCACAACAATAAAGCACCAAAAAGCACCATACATGTAGTTTAAATGACTTTTTATTTGTATGTTAAAGAGCTGCATGAAGGTTCTTTTAAAAACTTTCCTTTTGTGTGAAAGAATGTACATGAGGGTGTGCAAATCATGATCGAATTTTCATTTTTTGGTTGAACTATGATAACTGCATTATTGTGAAGCCAATCCTTCACAGCATTTTCCACATAACTTCCTTCACAATACCACACAAATAACACTGCTCATTCGTCTTTCTGTGTTTTGTTGAAGCTGGCCATTTTTCACACCTGATACATAACAGATGTAAAGTTTGACCTTTAGTCATTCTCTCCACACAAGCTGTTGTGGTCTGTTAGGCAGAATGAGCACATGAGGCTCTGCTCAATTGGGTGTCCAACTGCTTTAATAGTGGTCCAGGTTGTGGATGAAGAGGAAAGGAGTGGTACATATGAATCATTTCCTAATTTATTATTTCCTTTGATGATTAAATTTTGATCAATTTAGATTTATAGAATTTACATTAAAATGCTTATTATGTTTAGGCTACACATCCAAAACAAGCTGAGAATGCTGTTCCTGAATTACTTTATTGCTGTTCTACATATCAGTAAATCAACCT
The DNA here is from genome assembly GCF_019703515.2 of Myxocyprinus asiaticus. Taxonomy (NCBI): domain Eukaryota; kingdom Metazoa; phylum Chordata; class Actinopteri; order Cypriniformes; family Catostomidae; genus Myxocyprinus; species Myxocyprinus asiaticus. The sequence continues at coordinate 23,714,496 of NC_059366.1, forward strand.
AAACTTCAAACTTCACATTGGCCCTCTTAGCTGCATGAAAAGCAAAACTTTACATTTTTAATAAATTATACACAGAAAGCAAGCAACATTTCTGTGATTGCTTACAATGCTTAACTGTTGCAAAAAAACAAACATGTTTTTGACACAGCAGAAGTAGAACTAAATAGAATGCTGTAATTGACTCTTTTCACAATTAGTGAATTATGGCAGCTGTAATTGTACTCTCAATTATTTATGCGATTAATTGTGCTGCTCTAACATAGAGAGTAATGGGGTGATCTGATGGTGGAGACTCACCCTGCAGAGTAGATAAACATGCAGGGTGTTGTTCAGGGGTGGTCAGGCATGAGGGGTCAGCTGGCACGAGTAAGGTCAGCGACTGGAATGCTAGCACATATGACCTGGAGGGTGGGCTGCTTGTGTCGGCAGGGGGGAAGAAAGCAGCACACACAAGGGTTGAAGATGATGACTGAATCTGTTAATAGAAAACATGACCCAAATTTTTAGACAGGGGCTTTGTGAAGATCTTTTTTTAACTCTTGATTCTGTATGCTTTGAATGACCAAGATAACATGTTTTGCATACAGAACATACAGTGAGCAATTTTTTGGGCTTGATGTTTTGGTAAGGAGGCATTATTATTGTATAGCTTTTAGGAACACTTTTAGGTGTTTCCAACATATTTCATTGTCTGAACTGATCTACTCTGTGTGATCTTTAGTACAGATAAATGTGGATTTAAAAAAAAGAAGTATTTTTGTGGTTACTAAGGTCTCTGTTGTACTCCAAGTTAACTTATGAACTCTGCCTGTATTTTCTGTGGATATTCTGTGGATTTAGTGACTCACAGCACACTAGAAGCTCTTTGGCGAGAAATCCCAAGACTTGTGGAGCTCTCTAGTAGCACTTACATGAGTAATTCACAACAATGGGAGTAAGTGCCTGTCTTGGAATGGTTTGGAGGTGTCTGTGAAAGGTCAAAGTAGAAATCAAATTTGCTCATTTGAACAGAACTTTGGAATAGGAAACAGATGATGCATTTGAATAGACTAGGTAATTGGAGGTCAGAAACATCAAGTAAATGCAATATTTTAGATTTCTGCTTTGCAGTGTAGGCTATTTAGCAGACTTTGAACATAAAAAAGATTATGTGCATGACACATGAATGAATGCATTACCATGCAAGTCACATGCATTTTTGCAAAAGTATAGCCTGTTCCAACTGATCTGGTAGTTAGTGGGACAAATTCAGTGAGCTATAGTATTGTAAACAAAAGCAGCAACAATTACCATTTCTGTATTGTATTGTATTATACAATGTCTATGTTTGTAGATATTTGTATGGTTTGGAGTCGATCTGACAGTTAATGTCAAATTCATTTTAGATAGAGAACATTCTGTTCAATCTGTCCAGATTGAAAGATCATAATTTCTATGCTGTTGCATTTGAAGGGAAAGATAGTTCACTGGGGGAAAACATTATCTTCTGTAGAATAGTTTATTGGCTCTCATGTAATATCCAACATAAAAAACAGTTATCCAAACAACAGAGGTGGGCAGGTTTTCTCCACTGTAATAAATGTTAATTTGATAAATAATGGGTGTGTATTCCACTCAGTGTATACCATTCCAAAAACCATTTATTTTGATACCTCTTATACCTTCTATTTCACTAAGGCTTTACATATTTTCTAGCTAAACTCAGTTAAGGTTTACAGAACCCTGCATTAAAGGTGCACTCAGTAATTTTTTGTTTATGTCATCTTGGACTTACACTGACGCCTAGAGGCATGGATGAAGCATCATTTAAATGCAATAGTTTTTAGGTACCGATGCCATTGTAGAAATTAAATGCAACATTTTGAGCAGAATTATCTATTATTTTAGTGAATTACCTGTATTATAGGAGATTCAGGTGTTCATGCTTTTCATCTGTGTTGATATCAAACACACTGAAGAAGATCCGTGAAGTTCTCATGCTTGTGTATGTATCCGCTTTTTCAAATTTTACAATCGGACAGTTATTTCCTTTAAAATTTGCTCATAACCGGCAAAGTTTAAACTCTTGTTTTAGCGCAGCGGTTGATTGACAGGTGAGGGGTGGCGCTTCGCTGTTGCTGGGACGAATGCAGGACAGATTAGCATTTACACCTTGAATGCGATGTGGTCACATATGTTTTAGACCACATTTGTTTGTGGTTTTTGTTATCCGATCACAAAACGTTCTGAACTTAGCAAACTGTATTTAGCGCTGAACACGTGATCGGATCACCAAAAACACATCTTAATACCAGGTGTAAACTGGGTCAAAGTATCCAATAATACGGCGGTAACTGAGATTAAGCTATTTGTATTCAGCTGGGCTCCATTTCCCAAAAGCATCACAAGCTTAAGTTGATAGTGGAGACTGTTGGCGCCAGTGGTTTCTACGATTTACTTAGACTTACGATGCTTTTGGGAAATGCAGCTCTGGTCATTTGATCTCAACATGGCAGCCCTCATGAGGTGAACCTCTCAATGTAAAATAGAACAGCTTTTATAAGTTGACTGATCTCCTGTGAGTGCTAAATATATATATATATATTATCATTCAAATTTACTGTTCATTTCTTTAAGAGTAAAGCAATGCTCAATATGAATATTTCTTTGCAATTTCATATTTCCTCAAAGGAAGAAAATTAGCTATTTTCTACCTTATTTACTAGTTGTATGATACTGTTGTGTTTATGCTTGTTCCAAGTGAAATCTAATGCACTGTTTGTTCTGTTATCCTGCATGCCTGCCAGTGGATTATAAAGGTGGGAATGGCTGTATGATTTCAGCCTGCTCTTCTGTAAATAGTCACTCAGTTCTTGCCAGTAATGCACTAGCTTCTCAATATAAGACTAAAAATTCCTTGTCCGCCGCCAAAGCCTGCATCCCTCAAATCCTTCCCTCCAAGTTTAAGCCCAAGCTATCGCCTTCTACTGATGAGAGCCAGGAGAGACAGACTGAGCCTTCACAGCGGCCCAAAGCACAAAGCTGTGTGGATCTGCATCAGAATGGAGATACAACAGATAGCGATTACTGGTTAAATTCAGCATCCAAGGGCAAGTGTTCTTCTGAGAGCAGGAACCTTCATAAAAATGGACCTGCTGTGGGATCTGTGAGGAGAATGGCTGAGTTCTCTGCTCTCTATCGGAACATGCATAACATTCAGAGGTCAAGCTCCCTAGGTTCTGGTTCCCATGGAAGTGTCCTCTGCCTGGCTTCCCTTTTCGAGAAGCCAGGGGGTGACATTACCATGGAGAAGACTGAGATCATCCCTCGGGAAACTGTGACGTTCCGGGTGATGGAGTTTGAGCGCATCATTCAGCGTTCCAACTCTGCCCCCACCCGCTCTGCCTCAATGCCTATACTCCCTAGTAACCCAAGCCCTTGCCATAGCCCTGCACCATCCTGTTTTCTCCATCCTGCTGTCTCAGCAGAGACTCTGGTCATGCCAGGGCCTGCACACACTGAGGATTGCCCAGCAATGGATACAGAGGACCAAGCCCCCAAAGAGGAAGCTTCTGTTTCAGCAGAGTGCTTTATCACCTCTGAGCAGAATCACAACTCAAGAACTGATTCTCCTTTGAAAAATGAGAACAAATTGGAGGAGACAGATAGTTGGATACATGATGCTCCCAAAGACACACCCTCAGAACACACTGGCCACCATTACCAATATCTTCACAATCACTTCCCACTCCACCTCAAACAAAGCAAATGCAAAGGCACCTGCCCGGCTTCCTACACCCGTTTCACCACAATCCTCAGGCATGAGCGCCAACAGACCAACACCCTGCAAGAGAAGAGATGTTCTCCTCCAAGGAACTTGCTTTTAATGGGCCCAGCCCCTTTCTCCTTAAGGAGATCACTACATAGTCAACAGGCCAAAAAGACTTTCGCTCTCTCCGCCATGAAGCCAATGGCTGGAGACACGATGGAGAACCGTCTCTTCTCTCCCAGGCCAAGGCCTGTCATTCCGCAGCGCCTGTCCTCCTTGGAGGTGCTGGGGAGGCTCAGTAATGGAGAAAGCTCTCCCTGTAAGGGGTGCAACTCAGATGACCTTACAGATGTGGAATGCACAGAAGCCAGTAAAGATCCCTCTGAAGGTGGCTATACTGAGAGTGTTATGAGTGTCAGATTCTCCACACTCATGTTCGGGCATGACTATGTCTGTGACCACTCATCTTCCTCCAGCCTTTCCCTCTCCTGTCTGCTCTCCTGTCATCACCAATTTACTTTACTTTTTCAATTTCTGCAGTATGCATTATGTGGCCAACTTTGTGTGGTTTGTAACCAAAGTGGTTTTATTTATTTTTGTTGTGTTGTGTAAAAGTGTGTCATATCACTTCTTTTATTTTCAGACTTCCACGTCAGCCATTTAATACTATCATTTGTTTTTCATTTCTTTATAGTTCTGTGTCTAAAAATTAGCAACAAACTAAGATGAGACTTAATGGGATAGTTCACCCAAAAATTAAACATTTCTCATCATTTACTCACCTTTATACTATCCCAGATGTATAAGACTTTCTTACTTCTGCAGAACTCAAACAAAGATTTTTAGAAAAATATTTCAGCTCTGTAGGTCCATACAATGCAAGTGAATGGGTGCCAACATTTTGAAGCTCCAAAAATCACATAAAATCAAAAATGTCAGCATAAAAGTAATTTATAAGACTCCAGTATTTAAATCAGTATCTTCAGAAGTGATATGATAGGTGCGGGTGAGAAACAGATCACTTTCTCATTCTTCTTCTTGTGTTTTTTTTATTCACATTCTTCATGCATACTGCCCCCTACTGGGCAAGGAGAAGAATTTCAAGCAAAAAAGGATTTAAATATTGATCTGTTTCTCACCTACACCTATCATATCACTTCTGAAAATATGGATTAAAACACTGAAGTTGTATGGGTTACTTTTATGATGCCTTAATGTACTTTTTGTAGTGTCAAAATTTTGGCACCCATTCTTCTAAAAATCTTCATTTGTGTTCTGCAGAAGAACGAAAATCATACGCATCTGGGATGGCATGAGGGTGAGTAAATGATGAGAGAATTTTCATTTTTGGACTATCCCCCAAAACTAAAATTCTGCCATCATGTACTCACCCAGGTTGTTTTATCCAAACCTGTATGACTTTCATTGTTCTGTGGAAAACACACACAAAAAGGTGTTTGGCAGAATGTTAACCTCAGTCCCCATGCACTTTCATTGCATAATCTTTCCATACAAGGAAAGTGAATGGTGAGTGTGGCTTACTTTTTGCCTAAACTCTCCTTTTGTGTTCCACAGACAAAAGAAAGTCAGACGGGTTTGGAATGACATGAGGGTAAGTAAATGATGATGGAATCCGTATCATATTTCCTTGTCGAGAGTATGTTTACAAACTGTTACTATATTCCAGAATTTCTTTTTAAAAACCCATCATAGTCCATCATCCTTTCATAAAATTATGAAACTGGAGAACAATATTGGGCCTGGATTCACCTGTCATTTAGTTTGTTGTCAGCTTGAGAAAAGATTTCAGGCCTCCCATGTTACTCCTTAATAGATGCAGTGTGTACATAAAACAGACATACATTACTCCATGCACTTACAACTTGAATATCTTACAAAAGTTTCCTTAATTCAGAGGTGTGATCACAGTACTTGCAAATAACAGCCTCACAACTTTGATCTGAAATGAAAAGACATACAGTATATTTGCTAAATTATTCTGTAGTGTAACTGCAATGATACGGTTAAGGCCAGTGCACTCAAATGGAAATAGTTTTTTATTTATTCATTTATTTGTATTATTTTTTGTTTTGTTTATTATTACACACTTGTGTCACACTTAATTTTCTATTTCCAAAACTACATTATACATATCACATCACATTTGTGAAAGGATTGTAATAATGTTGTGTTTTTGCACACTGTTAAGCCGCTCCATACCTCTTCATGCTGTTAAGTTTTGATGCACTCTCTCAACCATTTTATTTTGACAGACCATGGCTTATACTTATCCTATAGATCTCAAAACATTAAATACATAAATAAATACTTAGATGCATGGATTATTGTAATTTTAAGCTGTAAGTATAAAATGTGTAAGCCATTGCATATTCACATAATTTGGTTATATGTTTTATTGAACATCTTGTTTTATTTTTGTCCTATCCAGTGTGTCCACAACTATATCATCCACACAGACTCTTTCAGTGCTCTTTGTGAACTGGCATTTACATTTTAAGATATCAAATGTTGCACAATGCTTGTGCAAAGATGATTTAAATCATGACAATTACTCTTATCATGCTGAAAATACTTCATGTACAGTATTTGTTCTTATCATGAGAACAGAAAATGAATTCTGTGTTTTCTCAAACAGACTCAGATTCTTCACACCCTTTAAGCCAAGGAGATCATGGAGAGAACTCAGAAGAGACAGCCCGGAAACGCTATGGAGATAAAGAGGTGCCATAATTGTTATGAATTTTTTTTTGTAGGCTTTTAGAGATTTTTATGAATAAATTAGCAAGCTTGTTTGTTTTTTAAATTTCTGAAAATACAAAACTCTTTAGGTTCTGATTTGTGGATCTTCTGATCTAGCTCTGGGAAATACAGTTGTGCCAAAAAGTATTTAAACACACTCAACATATTTGAATTTCATTGCTTTATAACAAAATGTCAAACCAAGTGACATCAGTAATCAAGTGTTTCTAGAGCTAATCTCACCTTTCTTAGCCATTTTTGAAATTACATTTAAACATCTGGTGGAAAAGTGATTTTAGTCGATATGTGAAGTTTCCCTCAGGTTCACACAGGTGTCCACAGTGCAATGTGGAATGTGTACATCATTTTTATGCATGTTTTAGAGATGTTGGATGTGTTTCTATTTTGACCAGTTGTTTGTTTTCTCTCAAGAATGCCCATGTTTAGAAATTCACTGAAACACAATTTCTCTACGGGGATAAATAAAGACTACTACTACAGTGTAACCACAGGTCTAGTTCAACACATTACCTGTGGACATGAAGTCTGACAACCAGAAAGTGTAATCTTATATCTTAAAGATAGAATATATATTTTGTTATATAAACTAAAACCTAACATATTTTTTGAGAAATGTTTTGCCGAAAAGTGTACATGTGCTATATTTATTTTAAAATATTTTGTTATCTAATGCAATGACATTACCATACATTTTTAAGTGTAGCTTAAGTGTCCAAATTGTTTTTGTGGCCACTGTATATAAATTAATTAATTTATCAACAATCTGATGATGATGGTGGATGTATGATGAATGGTTTGTGTCTCTTTCGTGGAGAATTGTTTTGCTACTGTACAATAATAGGCATAAAATCTTGAAGTGAATTAAAAGCCAAATTTGTACAGAAAATGCTGGAAGAGCAGAGACGGCTGAAGCGCGAGCAGGAAGAGGCAGACACAGCCGCTCGGAGACATGCTGGGCTTGTTGTGACTCATCAACAGTTCATCACTAATGACCGCTTCGGTGACCTGCTGGTTATTAATGAGAAAGAGAAGAGGAAAACTATAGAGGTGAGATATCATTCTTTTATTTATCCTGTTTTACTCTGACTGCCTTTTTGTGTTACAAATAGATTTTCTGTAATGTAATGGTTGCACTCTATAGTTTTAATGGTTAATATGCCTCTTTTTCTCTACAGAGGACTCCTGCTCTGGCACAATTTGACTTCAGAGCAGAAACTCTAAAGTAAGTGTCTCATTACTCTGATGTAAGGATGCCAATATTATTATTTTTTGTGTGTGTGTATGTGTGTGTGTGTGGTCTTTAGTCCATGTCTGTTAGCTTTTAGGTCTTCTAAATGCTAATTTACTCCTAGAATTTGGCAAAATTATCCTTTAGTAGATACACATTTAAAATGTACAGTCTTTCTCTTCCAGAGAAACAGAGTAAAAATATTGATGACACATCTTGCACTCACAAAATGTTTGCCCAATTAAATGCTCATATTATGGGAACATCCCCAATATCGGCTACTTCTGACTAGCAATAACAAGTAGAAAATCATGGTTCACGGCTGTGAGGTAAACTAAAAACTAATAACTTTTTTTATTTAAAAAAAAAAAGGGGACAAGCCCTTCAGCTTCCTGTATCAATAGGAGATCCATCAACAGGATAGAAAACCGCCCTCGTCTAATGATTTCATGTAGTCTTTAAGTGCTTGTACTGTAAATACTGACACATAGTCTCTTAAATTCAAGAATTTAATTTTGTTTACACTGCATTAGAAATGTAATCTAACCAGATCCTGATTCTCTTTTATCAGGGAACTACCATTTCAAAAGGGAGATATTGTATACATCTACCGGCAGGTTGACCAGAACTGGTTTGAAGGAGAACATCATGGGAGAGTTGGAATTTTTCCCCGCAGCTATGTTGAGGTACATTTACTTTATCCATTTATAAATGTCTGAAGAGTGTTTTGGTGTAGAGTAAACTCTCTCACTCCTGTCATGCTATTTCTCCAGCTCTTGCCCCCAACAGAGAAGGCTCAGCCCAAAAAGTGTGCTCCAGTCCAGGTGTTAGAATATGGAGAAGCCCTTGCTCGTTTCAATTTCAATGGTGACACTGCAGTTGAAATGTCTTTCAAAAAAGTAATCCACACTGTTTTTGTATTTTATTGGAGCTTATTATAATTTGTGCTTTACTATATTTGTTGTCTGCTAGAGCTGATTCAAACTATTTTCTTTGCCTCTAGGGGGAGCGTATTACACTGATTCGTAGAGTAGATGAAAACTGGTATGAAGGCAAAATTTCTGGCACTAACCGGCAGGGCATCTTCCCAGTCACCTACATAGAGGTGCACAAGAGACCCCGAGTTAAAAATGGAGTGGACTACCCAGATCCCCCTATTAGCCAGTCACCACATCGGAGCACTAATGCCTCTCCACAGGTAAAAAAAGACCTGACAAAATACTTGTCCCAACCAGAGGATCATTTTCTTTAAGGTTCTGTGAATAATTTTGATTGATGAAGATGACTTGTGTAATTTTGTTGATGTTAAAATACATTCTTCTATCCCAGCTTAATATGGAGTGACAACTACAAGTAAACCATCTGTAGGTTGATTTTCCCGAGAAGTGAAAAAACTGCCTATGCAGCGCATTTAAAACTTTTAATTTAAATATTTGTTTCATCATACTGACACAGCAACATTGACATTGAGCATGTTTACATGGATCCCAATATGCCGATAACTACCAAAAATCAGCTTATTAAAAAAATCTGACAACACAAGATAACTGCGTTTATATTAGACTTGAAATGATCAGGTTGTTCTCTGCTTTTGACATTAAAACATAAACAGGCATGCGCACAACATTTGTACACATTGGGTAAGCCAGTTAAGGTTTCACATGCAAGGTGAAATCATAGACATTTTTGCTTAAAACATTTATGACCTTACCCTGATGAAGTAAACCTGTTTAAGGTGTTTACATGTTGTCGGCTGAATAAGCTTATCCAGTATAAGATCGTATATGTTAAATCGCCCATTCATGTTAGTTTGGGGCGGGACGATCTGTTTATTTGACCAGTTGCAGATCCGGGGGAGTAATTGGGAAAACTGTTTGAAAACAATAATTTCTGCAATTCCATTGGTGATGCTAGAGCTGCAGAAATTACATACTTTAATACCTCCTGTTTTTCACCATATTTTATGTTTCATCTCTCCTTTTCCACCTTTCTCTTTATTATTTCTTTCCATCTGATTCCTCCTGACACCTGGTCTTGTCCCCCAAAAGCCGATCCACAACCGTCTCACCACCTCCCCCCTCCCTCTGCCGCAGTCTCCTCGCCGCTCTATCTCCCCTGAAGTCCATGCCATCTCCAATGAGTGGATTTCTCTCACTGTGGGCGGAGTCAGTAGCAGCCCTCCAGCCGCACCCACCCCACCACTTCCACCTCTGCCAAGCACTCTCTACCGCTTGGGTGAATACTTGCCCCCTTCCTTATCCGCCAGCCCTGTGCCTCCCATCAGCAGCAGCCCCTACTGCATCTCCCCAGTGGCTTCTCCATCCAGCTCTCCTTTACCCCCACCCTATCCACCCCGCCCCAGCTCGGCCACCCCATTCCTCACATTTACGCCACCTCAAGGGGAGGACTTTCTACTTTCCCCACCTTCTCCTCGCCTCTCCCGCAGCCTGAGTCCCTGTGGGGGTGCTGGGCTTGAGGGTTGGCTTACTAGGGGCATCAGGCTGGATCAGGAGTTACAGGAAGGGGATGGGGCAGAAATAAACAGGGATGGCAGCCTCCGCAAGGCTCCTTACAGCAGGGGCAATAGCCCAGCAGAGGTATCTTCTGCATGGTGTGGTGTGTTTCTTCAAGGTGCCAATCATACCTAAACTAAAAGGGATAGTTTATTTATTCACTCATGTCACTATGACTTTCTGTCTTCTGTGGAACACAAAAGGAGATGAGTCACCATTCACTGTCATTGCAACTTTTGTCATTACAATTGTCCTTCATTCATGTTCCACTGAGAAAAAAGCGTCATATGGGTTTGAAGGCTGAGTAAATGATCACAGAATTTTCATTTTTATGTGAACTATCCCTATGGAAGGTCACCATTTGCCACGAGTTGTAGCTCTAACAGGCTGAAATAGGGAACAATAACTGACCCATCTGATTATGCTTGTGAGTAAGTAATCACTTTCCAGGCTCTCACCCTATTGAGAGAAACACAATTAAAAAGGAACTGCTGCATGAACCTCTAATACTGCTAGCATGAATCTTGGATGTTGATATTTATTTTCCTGTTGCCGATTGTTGAAATTATGCATTTCTGATACAAATATAGAGATAGAGGTGTGTTTAATTACCCACTTCATTACTGCGCCAAACAGAGACAGCACTTTTGGAGTGATATCTTCAGTGTTCAGTGAATTTTAAATTTTTAATTTTTTTAGAGATTAATGTAAAAATAAGTATATTTATAGCAAGAATAAAATTGCTAATGGTAATTGCTTTGTAATTGATAAATAGAAAAAAAAAAAAATGTGCCTAGCTGTTTGACAACAAATTCCAACATTTTGAGTCTTCACTCAAACTAAAAGAAATGCTACATTTTTGTTACAGTTAATGATGAGTAGATTGAAATGGGGAAAAAATCCTCTTGTTTGTACTATATGAAGCATCCCAACATGATTTGACACTGATGTTTGTTTAATATTTGTTTGAAGTATTATAGAAAAGGTTGTGATTGCTACTAACTCACAGTTTTATTCTGTTAATTTGTTTGGTTGATATGGTTAATTCTTCTGAACAGAGATAAAAAATCAAGGACTGATCAATTTCCAACTATACTGTCATTTTGTGCATACTTCACAACTAAGCCTGAAAGGATGGACATGAACTGTTTTTCATTTAATTTAAAGGTGTAAGTCTGAAAAAGTAGCAGATTATTTAATTTATGTCCTTTCCCCCCACAGCCATTGAAGAATGATGTAGAATATTATGGGCGATCCTCAAGAAGTCCTATCATGCTGTTTGACATCCAAGACAACAACATGAACGCCAATTCATTTACGGTAAATTGACTTTCATGAAGTCATTGTAAATCCACTTAGATGACACATACTGGTCCATAAATATTTCTTGATGCCTCCTGTATTAAGTGAATATGAAAGGTGAATATGAGCAGTTTCATGATCTATACTGACTGGCCCTTAAACACAGCACAGCCAATCATCAGGCTCATCCCAATGTATTATTTTATGTGATATCTAATCCTGAAACTCACCCATATAATGCACGATGAACAAACTCTTTGGTAATGCGCCTTGTAAATAAACCTGTCCTTTATTATTCTGGCCTATCTTTCATTCTTTCCATATGCACTCTCTTTATTGTCTCACTCTTCAATGCTTATCCACTGGACACTACCATCCATTCTGGCTTTCCTGGTATTAATGGACATTTCCTCCTTTCTGCCCTGTTACTTACCGGACTTCCATTCCTACTCCTCTAACCACACGCCCCTCCCTCAAACTCAAATTTCCATCTGAATGACTGACCCCACTTCCTGGTTTGTGGCCACTTCTTGTGCCGACCCTCTCCCACCAATAGAAGGCAGTGTGTCATGAGATCATGAATATTGCAGAGACCTCAGTGAGGTACTGCAGCACTTTGTCAAGCCCTGTAGACTCCGCCCACAGACTCCTGCCTCCTCCCAGTAAACACTCTCTCATCATTTCCCAGCAACCCCTGTCGCAGAGCAGCAGCCCTGAGCCTGGACGCATGAGCTGTGGGATGTAAGTATGATCTACCTTACTGTGTTTTTGTGTGCATTTTTGGGATTATGTGGTTTTCCAGATTTTTCACTGACCTGCACTCAAAAAAATTTATTCCATCATCTCAATTTAAACCATTCAACCCTGTTGCCCAAGTTACTGTAAGGAGAATTATCAAACATTCTTTAATTTATGGGAAATGTAAGTTTATCAATAACTATAAACCAACTTTTCATCCCTAATTAGCTAACCACTAGTGAGTAATAGCTTAATTTAGGATAAATTTGCAACCCTGTTACTTGCAACACTGATAGCATTTCTGGTGTATGTTTTTTTTTTTTTTTTTTTTTTATTATTATGTTTTATTTTATTTTCTTAATTTATCTATAAACATTTTAATTCAACTTAAATTAGTTATGTCCCAAATTGTAACAGGGTAGCAAGAACTGCAAAACTAAATTTTCTATTCAATCAAATTAATAGAAAATAAAACGCTCAAACAGGTAAACACCTCCTTTCACTGCCCATTTAAAAAAGTATATGATGACGCTGACATTATGACGTACTTCATGATGACAAAAAACCCTTTGAGTGTGCATGTGCCTGTCACATCTAGCTACAACTCTCTCCTTGCAGTTACATACTCCCTTCCCTCTCGGGCCACAAGGGGGCCCCCTATGATGGTCTAATTGATCCATTATAGCTACTGAGCTAATAGTATATTTAAAAAAAAACAAAAAAATGACCTTGCTTTTTTGGGGTCCCTAAGCATCTGCTTATAGCTAGAAACAGCCCTGATGCTAAACATTAAAATAATACTTTTCAACACTTAATCAGGTATACAGGATTACTGACCTGTTTCATGTGACATCACTGTATGATCGCGCCACCATGTTTGTGACCAATATTCCATATACCTCCATTGTGCTGTGCTGTGAGATGCAACAAAAACCTTCTCCAGGAGTTAAAAGCAGCTCCTACATTCATACAGACGGGATCATCACAGATGTTTTTTTTTTAATACTGTGACTAAATCAGACCAGAAAACGACACAAAAACCTTTGTAACTTCTGAATGAGTAATGTTGATGGTGATGTACTGGTGGGCGTGTACTCGCCGGCCACACATCAGACTCGCCGGCATACGGAGATGAATTGTGGATAAAATATCTTTAAATGTCCACGAAAGTTACATTTGGCAATATTTATGCTGTCTTCAGACCTGTATTTTTCCTGGGACTTGGCATGGATCAAAAGCAATTTTTGATGTTTTTCTTGATATAATTTTTCCATTCACCACCATTGTTTCCTCCCGCTTATGGTCACAAATATGGTGGCTGCGGGAAAAAGTGACGTCACTGAAACTGCCAAATATGTTCAAATAATACAAATCACATTATTGAGGGAATGCCTCAACTTTCTATGTGTTGTCTAACTGAAGGGACTCTGAACTATATATTCATTGTTGACATTTCCAGTATGTGCTCCATATGTAATGATGTGTTGTTCTCTGGTGTAGATTTCAGGCTCTGTACAATTATGTGCCTCAGAATGATGATGAGTTGGAGCTACAGCAAGGAGACCTTGTCAACGTCATGGAGAAATGTGATGATGGCTGGTTTGTGGGTATGTGTCATTCTCCAGAGGGTCATCTCTCTTATATTAAATCTATGCCTTTCACCTTTTAACTACCGTAACACTATAGTGCTATTAAATCAGAACATTGTTTTAAAGCTTTGTTTTGGAGTTGTACAATTTCCTAATTTTTATTTTCTGGCCACAGACTTAAATATTTCTGTCATATACTGTATGTATTGGCTTTTCCGTGCAGGTACATCAAAGAGGACAAAACAGTTTGGCACTTTCCCAGGAAATTATGTGAAAGCTGTTAATTTATGACATGAGTCATGACATAATTTAACACATTATGGTTCGTATGAAGAGATTTTAGCACTATGCTTAAGCAGCCTGACCTGTTGACAACAAATGAAGACTTCTCCTCCCCTTGAAAACTGTATTTTGCCCAGGTGAATGTTTTGGTATGTGATCAGTAAGGTTTGCGGCATGTCGATAAAGAACATAGAGTGTCAAAAAAGCATTTTAATTTAGAAGAAAAAGGTCTATTAGTTTTATGTACATTTATTGTTTTTTTCTTTCATACCATGCCCAGTTTCAGCTAAAATCCATTAACATAAAATATCTGACTTAAAGAAAAATGGAAAATGTGTTTTATTAAGTTTACAGCTGCAGACTGTACTGAAGTACAGTGCGTAACTTTACCTTCACATACCTGACATTACAAAACATTACTAAAAATTCATTACATTTAAAAAACTTTTTTTTGCCATAAATATATGGCGATGATATTGTATTGAAAGCACCCGAAGATGTCTGTATTAGGGGTTACGGGGACGGGTTCTGGAATCTGTGAAGGGATCATAGAGTTAGGTTTAACATAATTTTATGTGTATACATTACATTTTTCACAGCCATTGCTTTTGAAATGCAGATTTGTGGCACACTCTTTTAAAGAGCTTGATTTGAATTTTTATTCCAATGTGGCCTCAAAATGCTCTTAAAGCATTGGAAGAGAAAACAATTCCTGCACTGTATTTGCAAAGCCATTTATAGACATCAAAATGATGAAAGATCTATCAGTGTTAGTAATGTTAAGGATATTAGACTTTTAGCTCATATGATGTTTAACTGCAACTTGCAATGCAGACTCTCAACCCATGGAGGGAGGGTTTTCATGCAGCATGATTTCAGTTTAACAGCACTTCCTGTATTCTCACATTTTAAGGTTCATGAGATTACAACAAATCAGTGACCAACTCTAAAAACTGCAGATCTAAATACAAGTTAGTAATTATTAGAGAGAGAGAGAGCGAGAGAGTGAGAGAGAGAGAGAGAGAGAGAGAGAGAGAGAAGCTTTTTTGAGCACTATGTAATGTAGTGAGGTGAAGGGCTAAAACTAAACCCTACTAAACTAACCCAAACTCACATTTAGACGATTCGCTTTGATGGAAAAGATACTATTTATTTGCCTGAGTGGTGTATATTTTTTCTATTTTAATCTTCCATTTTTGATTTGGTTGTTCTGAAGAGTGAATTAATAGTCTGACGAGCAGTGTTCTTACCTTTATTAAAACAAGGTTTGATCTTAATCCAGGTACCCAATGAAACTGACATTTACATAGTGTTATGACTTGTAATATGTCAGAATATGGAATCGATGATCCATATAAGACTGTCCGTACCTCATTTTTAAAGTGCCATTAACAGTAGAGGATGCTATATCTGGACCGTTGTGTTCTGTTTGAAACTCTGATGTGGAATAGTCTCCATTGATTTCATTTCAGTCTTCCTTACCTGAATGTATAGTTTACATCTACTTTGGTTGTTGATTTGCTTTTGCTTCTGTTTAAGAAGAAGAATTACCAATCATAAGTCTTATGGGTTTCCTTCTTCTGATGGTCCTCTTGAACCTTTTGATAATTTAATATTTTTGAATTTCCCCTTAAGTTTTATATGGTCCATTCCATATAATGCCAGAGAATGTGCTGCTAGAGCGAATGAGGTCTAACTGACTGCGAAACTTACACTTGCGTAAGCCTTCCGTCCAGTTCAAAAAGAGACATAGGAAAATCGCATATAAGCAGACACGTGTATTTTAAAAGTATTTAGATTATATTTTTCCTTTTTTAAATCAGTGGTTGTTGCTAAAGCATTTGTCAAGAAATAATCACATAGAAGAAACAGTTATGATCATTATTTAATATGAACCTGAAAATATGTATTTTGGCCCCTTATAAGATTACATGAATGTAGTTTTCTGAGATACCTGACACTTGGACATGAAAAAAAGTTGAAATTCAAAGTTTTCCTATTCTATAAGAGTTGTAAATATGTAAAGTATAAATAAATGGAAGTGACTGAAGTTACAGCAACCTCTATAAATATTACAGTTTATATGATATGAAGAATATTAGGAAAACACAGAGATTTGCTTAACACAGGCTGTCTCATGTGACTGAACGAGTGATTCTGACACTTTGTTGGGATTTAAATGCCTTTCTGTCTCATTTCATGTTTTGCCTTGAGGTAAACAGAGGTTATGTTTAAGGATATTAATACTGTTTTGTCCCAACTGTGTCACAGGAGACAAAAACAATGTTCTTTAAAGCATTAAAGAGTTATTCAAGAGTGTGAGATGACACCCAAGATGTGTAATGTATAATTATTACTTTGTGATCTGTATGCAGAGGCAAATTTAGCAATATTTTTGTTTGTTTTATTTGCAGTGCTGTTACAATTACAATGAATTTAAAACACTATTTACTGCTGTGAGTTCCTTATTATGCAATATTTAATAAACAATATTACAGCTTTTGACTGATAGTTTGTTTATTTGTCTTGATGTGCAATTAATTTATTTTTGTGCGATACTAATGTCCAGCAGAGGGCAGAGAGAACCGTAGAAAACTTGTTGTGTGCAAAAATAATGTTTCATAACACAAAACTGTAACTTATTATATTTGAAAGCCAGAGCTATGCAAGACATGTATTTATCTTCATCTAAGCTGAGTAGGAACTGAGCTACATTGTGAGTTTGAATTTATCCTTATTACTAGTACTATCTATCTGTCTGCCTGTCTGTACTCAAAAATAAATAAATACAGAAATTCAGTTCACATATTTAAATGGATCTTTAACCCTTTATTGCATAACTCGGGTCTTTAGAAGCGATTCATCCTAAGAAGGCAGTAACAAGAGAAGTGCTATAATAAAAAGTTAAGAAGGAAGGTGAGAATAGATATTTAATTTCTGTACAAGTTTACTATCACAGGATATATATTTCTCTGTTCATTACAAATGAGTACTATATCCATACAAATAACTACTATTTATACAACGGGTCTGTTGAATGCTTGATTCTGATAGGTTGACGGGTGTTCTAAGATGCACAATTATTTTTCAAGTAAACGTGTGGCTATGACGTAGTTCCAGGTCTTGACCACATAACGGTTCCAATCACTTCGCCACAGGGCTGTTCAATTCAAATTTGGGAATCGAACCCGATTCCAGACTAATTTTTTCGATTTCGAAAAAAACGGGAGGTAAAGTTAAATCTCATAATAAACAGCTCACTACAAAGTGTTCTTTGCACTTTATATAATAGCATGAACAACACTTACTATTAAAAGGTCCATCCAAAATTAAATCAGGGCCTATATGCACACACCAAAGCATGATGCTTCAATCACATGAGATAAATTTAAGAGAATTTTGAGTAGATGCAGTTGTATTTCAATATCTATTTCATATGTTGAAACGTGCACCGTTAGATCAGTTTCATGCTGAAGAGGTAAGTTTTTTTACATAATGTTCCCTGTCTGTCACTCACTCGACGTTGTGTCAATGTAGTGACACTAGGGGTCACTCTTGGGAACCCGAGACACCTCTGGTCTTTGATAAAAGGCCAATGAAAATTGGCGAGTGGTATTTGCATGCCACTCCCCCGGATATACGGGTATAAAAGGAGCTGGTATGTAACCACTCATTCAGATTTTCTCTTCGGAGCCGAACGGTCATGCTCACTGAGCTGAATACTACTGTTCATTCACCTCTGCTGGATCTGACGGCGCATTTCAGTGGCTTCTCCCTCCTCTGCACTGGTGCACTGCAGAGAATGCCCCTGGGCGCTTCGGCAGAAATAAAAGAGTATATTTCTCTAAAAGAGCGGCACACACGGAACGTCTTTTTAAAGTCGCGTCTTTTTAAAGATGCTTTTCCGATTGTGTGTTATTCCTGGTTGCGCTCGTTATCTCTCGCCTCTGACGGTCACGATCACTGTCTTTCGTGTCTGGGCACTGCTCACGCGGAGACAGCATTCGTGGATGGGCATGTTCTCATTGCGAGAATACGTACATGGCTATGTTGCGGTCGCGGCTCGCCTTCGTAAGAAAGCGAGCCACCCCAGAGGCTCCCGCCTCGGTCCTTTTACCCACGGGTATGAGGCCAGTGCGGCTAGCACTGGGGGCGATTTGGGGACCCCAACAGGACCGCCTCCGCTGGGTATCCCCCCGCGGACCTCCCATTCCCCAGCATGCTCGTCTGCCCCGATCGGGCTTCCGGATGAGTCCGTCGGCTCGTCTCACAGCGAGTTCGACCTCTTAATCGAAGCCCGTGAAAGTGATGAGCTCTCGAGTGCAGCATCGGAGAGCAGGCTCGTCCAGTCGGAAGCCTCAGCTGGGCTTCTCCCTTCGGGGTCGATTGCCCAGTCACAGGCTGACGCGGAGATGACGACATGCTTTCCCGGGCAGCCGCGAGCGTCGGCTAGAGTGGAACTCACTGCTCTTCCCTGAACCCTCGCGGCTCGGTGATTGGTTCCTGGGCTCACGTGGCGCCACTCAAAGCCACACCCCGCCCCCGTTCCTTTCTTTCCAGAAGTGCATGAAGAGCTGACAAGGTTGCGGGAGGCACTTTTTACTGCCCAGTCCCGATCTTTTCAGCTTCCCTGCCCTCACTACCCTCGATGGTGGGGTGGCCAAGGGTTATTCGGCAATCCCCCGGTGGATAAAAGCGCTCGCGGTGCACCTATGCCCGCAGAGCGCCGCCACCTGGCGTGGGGGCCCATCCAAGGCCTGAAGGTTTATGTCGTCTCTGACGGCCAAGGCCTACGGTGCCGCTGGACAAGCCGCCTCTGCCCTGCACGCCATGGCTCTCCTGCAAGCCCGCCAAGGTCTCCCGCCCCTGAGCGCCCAGCTGTGGCACAAATCCGCCCCCGATGTGACAGTCTCCACGGGTCACGAGGACAGGCCTCTTCCTCCCCCATCCCAGGCTGTTCCGGGGGTGGTCACAAGGAGCCAGGTAAGTGCTTCGATGTCCTTAGACTCAGCACGGCCACGACGTGGTGTGGCACCTCGAACTCTGCCCCGCCACGAGGCCCCACCTGCCGGTACGTCCGATGACGTTGTCCCTTTGGTCCCCCTTGCGCAGAACTTGGATGCATGGCTTGTGCTTTCCAATCCGTTGCGAGGGCTGGTCCGGACCGTCCAACTTGCCTGCGCGATTCACTTCGCCGGGCATTCGCCCAGGTTCAGCGGTGTCCACTTCACCTTGGTGAAAGATGAAAACGCTGCTACCTTGCATACCCTCCTACGGAAGGGCGCGATAGAACCTGTCCCTCCAGCCGAGATGAAGAAGGGGTTTTTCAGCCCCTACTTCATCGTACCGAAAAAAGGCGGTGGGTTGAGGCCAATCTTGGACCTGTGAGTTCTGAACTAGGCTTTACACAGACTCCCGTTCAAGATGCTGACTCAAATACGCATTCTGGCGAGCGTCCGGCACCAAGATTGGTTCGCGGCGGTAGACCCGAAGGATGCATACTTCCACGTCTCGATCCTTCCTCGACACAGACCCTTCCTGCGGTTTGCGTCCGAGAGTCAGGCGTATCAGTACAAAGTCCTCCCTTTCGGCCTGTCCCTGTCTCCTCGCGTCTTTAC
Organism: Myxocyprinus asiaticus; assembly: GCF_019703515.2. Lineage (NCBI taxonomy): Eukaryota > Metazoa > Chordata > Actinopteri > Cypriniformes > Catostomidae > Myxocyprinus > Myxocyprinus asiaticus. Next base: position 23,734,295 of record NC_059366.1, read on the forward strand.
GAAGGTCGCAGAGGCTGCCCTTGCCCCATTAAGGGAGGTTGGCATTCGCGTTCTCAACTATCTCGACGACTGGCTAATCCTAGCTCATTCTTGAGACATGTTGTGCTCTCACACCTCAGCTGACTAAGGCTTCGGATCAACTAGGAAAAGAGCAAGCTCCTCCCGGTTCAGAGCATCTCTTTTCTCGGTTTGGAGTTGGACTCAGTCTCCTTGACGGCACACCTTACAAACGAGCGCGCCCAGTCGGTGCTGGCCTGTTTGAAGGCATTCAAACAGAAAACAGTGGTTCCACTGAAACTTTTTCAGAGGCTCTTGGGGCATATGGCATCCTCGGCGGTGGCCACCCCGCTCGGGTTGATGCATATGAGGCTGCTTCAGCACTGGCTCCAGACTCGAGTCCTGAGATGGGCATGGAGCCATGGGACACATCGTGTGGTCATCACACTGGTCTGTCACCGCCTTGGACCGACCTCTCGCTTCTACGGGCAGGCGTTCCTCTAGAACTGGTCCCCAGGTGCGTCATAGTCACGACAGACGCCTCCAAAACGGGCTGGGGCGCTATTTGCAATGGGTACGCAGCCGCCGGCCTCTGGATGGGTCCGCGACTGCATTGGCACATCAACTGCCTCGAGTTGTTGGCAATTCTGCTTGCCCTGCGGAGGCTTCGGCCATTGATCCAGGGCAAGCACATGTTAGTTCAGACAGACAACACAACAACAGCAGCATATGTCAACCGCCAAGGTGGTTTGCGCTCTCGTTGTATGTCACAACTCGGCCCCCCGTCTCCTCCTCTGGAGTCAGCAGCACTCACATCCCGGGCAACCTCAACATTACAGCGAACGCGCTGTCATGACAGGTTACCCTCAGGGGAGAGTGGAGACTCCACCCTCAGGTGGTCCAGCTGATTTTGAGTCGATTCGACAGGCATAGGTGCACCTGTTCACCTCCCAAGAATCCTCCCCACTGCCCGCTCTGGTACGCCCTGACCGAGACCCCCCCTCGGCATAGATGCGCTGGCACACAGCTGGCCCCCTGGCATGCACAAATATGCGTTTCCCCCAGTGAGCCTGCTTGCACAGACCCTGTGCAAGGTCAGCGAGGACGAGGAACAGGTCGTCCTGCAGTGGTAGACATGATCACTCAGGCTAGGGCCCCCTCTACGAGGCGCCTGTATGCCTTTAAGTGCCGTCTGTTCGTTAAGTGGTGTTCTTCCCGACGCGAAGACCCCCAGAGATGCTCAGTCGGATCGGTGCTTTCCTTCCTGCAAGAGAGGTTGGAAGGGAGGCTGTCCCCTTCCACCTTGAAGGTGTACGTTGGGCTATGTGCCCAAGGTTCCCACCACCCCTTTTAGGGACCAGGTGGTGAACCTGCAAGCGCTGCCTCAGGAGGAGGCAGACCCAGCCCTGTCGTTGCTGTGTCCGGTGCGTGCTTTACGCATCTATTTGGATCGCACGCAGAGCTTTAGAGTCTCTGAGCAGCTCTTTGTCTGCTCTGGTGCACAGCAGAAAGGAAGCGCTGTCTCCAAGCAGAGGATTGCCCACTGGCTCGTTGACGCCATAACTATGGCATATGTCGCCTAGGACATGCCGCCCCTGGTAGGGCTACCCCTGGCCAGTGGTGCCTCTCTAACAGACATTTGCAGAGCAGCAGGCTGGGCAACACCCAACACCTGTGCAAGGTTCTACAACCTCCAGGTGGAACCGGTTTCATCCCAGGTAGTGGCACGCAACACAAGCGGATAAGCCCGGGATAGCTGGCCGGGTGTATCGCTTGCACATAGCGCCTTCCACCTCCCTTGGAGCTGAAGATGTGCGCCATTAAGTCCCAGTAGTGTTCACAAACTTTGTTCCCTGGTTGACTTCCTCCGAGCCCTGTGGCAGTCGAGTATTTGGAGAGACTCGCTGCCGGCCCAGTACACGCACTAAGAGCCCTGTTTTGGGGTAGGTGCTCCGCATGTGGCGGTTCCCTGTAAGGCTAACCCCATGCGATTATATATCTTCCGCTAGTTCGTTTCCCTTCTGGCAAACTGCGTCTTCCTTGGGCAGAGCCCCTCTGCCCCAGTCTCCATGTTTGTAGTAACTCCTCCCCCATTGGGCAGGATCTACCTTGAAGGCTCTCCACATGGTTGGAAAGACCGTGTGACGTATTCTTCCTCTTAAATATCCCCCCTCTCTTTGGGCGAGGTGTGGTCTCCACAGTGTCTTCCCCTTGGGAGGGACACCCCCCGACTAGACCTGGTGGCCCAGTCGGATAATCCCCCTTCTTTTTTAGGGAGTGGAAAAAAGAGAAGGGGAAAAGAGGCCACGACTGGTTTAAGCCTGTCTCTATCTTTGGGTAGTCGACTTGTCCCCAAAAAGGGCCGTTCGACACTCATAACTATGTTGGGGGAGGTTACATGTCGACCTGGTGTGCTGGCTATGAGGCACACAGCAGTCTGCCCACCACACACCGCCAGTTCACGTAACACAGTTCAGCCAGTTGTGGCGTTTCGTATAGGGACCCCTAGTGTCACTACATCGACACAACGTCGAGTGAGTGACAGATAGGGAACATCATGGTTACTTGTGTAACCTCCGTTCCCTGATGGAGGGAACGAGACATTGTGTCCCTCCTGCCACAATGCTGAACTACCTGCTGAAATGGCCGGACCTTATATCGGCTCCTCAGCATAAAACCTGAATGAGTGGTTGCATATGTAGGGCTTTACTGGTTGTTTAGATCAGTGTTACTATCAGAAATAATTAATAATTATTTCTGTAGTTATTAATCAATATTTAAATTAATTAATTGGATCTAACTCATTAAAACCTCATATGGGACTCCAGTAAATGTAGTGTGCTACGTTTAGGAGCAAGTTTGGTTATTAGCAATAATTAATAGTTATCAAAGATAATTATTAATTATTAAAATCAATAGAACATTGATGAGAATCAATGTTAGCTTTTTTTTAATCCTTTAAATCAACAGTTATCAAAGATAATCGTTAATTGTTAACGTCGATGAAACATTAATTAAAATTAACACTAGCTTATTGATCATTCAAATTCAATCAAAGATAATTATCAATTATCAAAAATCAATAGAATATTAATAAGGATTAACATTGACGGGGCACCACCCTGGAATCAGGGACTAATAACCGAATATTAAAACAGTCTCAATATTAGACTGTTTTCTTAGGAAAATCGACATCCGAAGAATATCGATTTTCGGGAAAAAAACAATGAATGAAGGTTTGAATCCGAGCACTGACATCCCGTCAGCATGACACAGGCATATGCGAAACAAACCAAAACACTTCTCTTTGTAATATAAACAAAAGTTTATTTATGCAGTAATATCAATTAATAATTAATACAATGCAGTCAATAAACTTCCGACTTACAACTACAAACTAAACAGTGACATGATTAGATATGGAAATAAAAATAATCCTATAACACATAAGGTGTGTGTGTGTATGTGTGTCAGTGTGGTTAGTGAGAGAGAGAGAGAGAGAGAGAAAGAGAGAGAGAGAGAGAGAGTGAGAGAGAGAGAGAGAGAGAGAGAGAGAGAGAGAGAGAGAGAGAGAGATTATTAAGTGACAGCCCGAAAGCTGAGTTTGCGATAGCTGGAGATAAAGCAGCCGTGTTCATCACTCAGAGACGCGGTTTTACGAGCAGGGCTCGTAAAAGTCCTGCGTTATTTGACTCTAATGGATGAACTCAGTTGCTGTCTCACCCGCGATGGTGAAAATGCACAACAATCCAATTTGTTTGGACCACAATACAGCAAACAAATTCGTGATAATTAATACCCTGAGTATTAATAATGAGCGGACATGGCGATCCGTAAACTGTACAAGCAAAAAACCTTGAAACACAAGAATAACATGCTATAATATTCTATCTCTGCCCAGACGTAACCTCTTACTTGAATCGCATGAAGACACAGGTAGAATGTGTTTTCCTCCGTCCTTTAACTTTGACCCGGTTCCTTGAGGCTTGTGTGATGACGGGAGGCCGTTTCCTTGCGCTGTCGGCGGGCGGTATGGCTGTTGATTCTTGGCGGGCTGGCGGAGAACTCAGAAATGTCGACTTGATTGAAGATGGAAGAGAAATCTTTAATCTCTTCACTTCTGTAGGCCAACGGATGAAGATGCGAATTGCTTGGCGGTCTCCTTCGGATCCGTTAGAGTGTTTGGTTGAACACAGAGTAATCTCAACTCGTCCAGCGAGATGGAGATTGTATGGCTACAGTTTCAAGTTGGACATTACTTCCTTAAGCCACGAGGTTGCACCGGAGAGCAGCAAAAAGCTACGTCCGTATTCGGTGAACTAAGTCGCTGGAAGCAACTCTGGAAGCATTTCAGAATTATTTGAAGTCCTGATGATGTCATGTTTGAGGGACGTTCTGTGGTGTGCCTCATCCAACAGGAGTTGAGAGCTTGATCCTTTAGTGAGCAAGGCTTCCTGGATTTGTAGTCTGTTTTGGACTCCCTTTGTTTGATTTTGGAGCAATTGTTATCAGTAAAATTTACGACTTAGAAGGTGGGGGCTTGAGGAATGTTTTTATGACTGTTAGGCCTGCCTTTGTCTTCTATCTGAATACATGAGGCCCAACACATACCAGCTCCTTTTATACCCGTATGTCCGGGGGAGTGGCATGCAAATACCACTCGCCAATTTTCATTGGCCTTTTATCAAAGACCAGAAGTGTCTCGGGCTCCCAAGAGTGACCCCTAGTGTCACTACATCAACACAATGTCTCGTTCCCTCCATCAGGGAACGGAGGTTACACCAGTAACCATGATGTTTTCTCCTGAAAATGTAAACGAGTGTAAATGCCAACATCATCATATATGTCAAAAGGACTGAAGCCTGTCAACCAAAACATGAGCTCACTTTATTTCAATACTATCAATTTATTTAACAATCCAGGTTGTTGTGGTTTATTTCATATAATATAAAAATATATATGTTATAATGTGTATTTAAAAATGTTGTCTTTGAATTTGATTTCATAAAATTATTTTCATGTAAATTGGTGTAAAATGTAGGCTAGTTAGTATATATGTAAAAGGTTTTAAAACACTGTGAAAATGTCGAGAACGAGTAGAGCAGCGTTAGATGCTCGCTTTTATAAATGCAGCATATTGATAATTTAAACTTTAACATACCCTAACTGAAATCTGCCATCTCCTTTTTGTAGACTTGTGTTGTAACATCGGGGAAGTTAATTGTATGCCAATTTACAATTCACAAATTTGGCATGTTAATTGATTATAAATTTAATCCAAAGTAAAATACCAGTAGACTATACTGGATTTATTGTTTTGATTAGAGCAATTCAACATGCTTTTATGCTTCAAAGACTTTAGTCATGAATTTAGCTAAATAGAAGCAGATGTGTTGAAGGGCTTGTGTGATTGCTTCATACAGATGAACAAACAGAGTGGATTTACAGATGCTGACGGACTACAAAAGACTCAAGATGAAGTCATTTTATAAGACTTTTGTAAATTGCTGTATCAAAGCTAGATACACTTGATCAATACAACAGTTTCTATATTATCTGAAATATCTGGGAAACACCTAGGGTTACGTTCTACCTAAGTTTAATGGAGCAATGCTCACATATTTAGTAGTGCATAAATTGTGACTTAGTGCCCATTTACGCGAAAACTAGGCTAAGTTGTAACTTAAGTATAGCTGGTGCAACCAGCCCATGGTGTACTACTGAAATTATGTAAGCTGTGCATCTATTTAGACTCAAAAAGTGCCTAAGAAAATATATGTGTAGCTCATGTGTAGCTTATGTGTTATGTGTAGCTCAATATATGACAGCTAGTTGGTCTCATGACGTGTTTGATAGCCAGTTGCGTCTCATGACATATTAGTGTGGAAGTAATGAATCCTGTTCTATATTTGTTGCATCATCTCTTTGATATATAAAAAATAAACATCAAAATATCAGAATGTATTACATGGCTCTGTGGAATACTCGATTCTGACTGGTCAAAGGCACCATCTAGCTCATACGGATACAGTATTGCAAACCACTGTTCCTGCTTCTTAGATCACTGTGAGGTCTCTACAAGTGAACTAATAAAATAATTTCAACTCCAATCAATGCGTCATGTGCATTTATTCATTTATTTGGCAAGTAATCTTAATAAGATGCATAATGAGCAGTCAAACGTTAATTACAAAACAAACACCAACAGAACTACAACGCAACCCCGAGGTGAATTTCAGTTGTTCAGCTATTTATTTCTTGTCACATAATTACATAATTTCAACAAAAATCTATATTTTATGTCTATTTCTTTATTTCTTTGGTTAATAGCCATGCAATCAACGGGATAATGTGCAGTCAGCCGACTGTTATTGCAAAATAGGCTGATACAACTCTGATCATCCTGTTGGGATTTATTGTGCCATAACAACTGGCTGACTGTTCATTATCCCTTTCATATTCTATTATTTTCTAATTGTCTTGAAGATGTTTTTAAAATTTGACACTATCTGGGCCATTTGTGATTGATATATGTGCCGGGTCACTAAATACCTGAGTATGCTATAATGTTTGGCGAAACACCCATGCATTTAAGCAACTAGTCAGGTGCGGATCATCCAATGGGTTTTATGGGCATGTGCCCAGGGGGCCAGGCCACAAGGGGGCCCACGTGAAAATCAAGCTGATGTAGGCTGCGTCCAAAACCAAAGATAGCTGCCTTGTTGCCTCGCTGCCCTATCAGTCAATGACTCAACAGACAGCGTTTGTGTACGAAGGTACCTCCAGAAACTGGTTTTGGACAGGCTAATGAGGCAGCATAATGTCACATTGTTGCAAGGATACCAGCAACTGACCATCGCCATCTGGTGTCCACTAAAGGTAAAGCGTCTGCTTCATTCATCCAACTGAACCACAATGGTCTAATAATCTAGAACAAAATCAAAAGAGTTTTGGTGATAACCAAGTGTATATTTAATAACTACATTACTATTTTCTCACTAGAAATGGAATCAAAAGTTGGAAAAAGTGAATAAAAACGTACATTTATACACAAATTGGCTATCAACTGCCTCTTCGGCTGCCATTTTTTCTTTCTTTTAGCTCAACAGCTGCGAATCTTCAAGCACAGGATTGAGAGATTTCATAGGCAGCGAAGGATACATCTATACTGCCTTCAAAATCAATCAGATGGAGTCACGTGACACTATGCGAGGGTTTATCGCTTGAAGGCGAGCTCCTCTTAAACTTTGCTACAATTATCCTTTTAAGCAATATTAACCGGTGAGAACTGTAATAGTTTTGTTTGCTAAATTGTGCTGGGAGTGCAGGATGTCAAAAAATTTGAAATCGTTGGCCTGTGGGGACATTCAAATTCACTTACGTTCTCACGTGTCGGATCAAGATGGCAGAGGTCCAGTCGATAGTGACAGCAGCCAGCTTCACGACGTAGGTGAGGATATCTCTAACATTTATGCAGCGCTGATGAAAATCTTGACCGACATGGAGGGCATCACAGAAACACATCGAGCGATCACATCTATGGAGGCGAAACCTTCCACTCTGATCACAAGAATGGACGATGTTGAAAAATAGATAGAGTTTCTGGAGTCGGCTGAAAGAGAGCTACAGGATAACCCGCCTGCTACCAATGTTGATGTGGAACAGGTGTGGGAAAAACTAGAGGATATGGAAAATTGGAGCAGGCATAGTAATGTTTGTTTCATTGGAATCCCCAAGGGAAAGGAAGGTCAGGATATGGTGAAGTTTTTGGATGGGCTTATTCCGAATTTGATCGACACAGTGGGCCGGTGGCTCGAGATCAGCACGCACACAGAGCTCTCGCTCAGCTTCCAGGGGTGGGTGACAGACCCCGAACCATCCTGACAAGATTCTTGCAGTCGGCTGATAGAGACTTTGTTCTACAAGTGGCGAGGAATAAAGGCAAGTTATGCTGGGAGGACCACAATATCATGGTTTTTCCGGACTTCGGAAAAGCGACTCAAGCAAAGTGGGATGGATTCAAAGAGTGTAAAAAATTGCTGCACCAACAGAAGGTAAGCTTCACACTGCTTTATCTGGCTAAGCTGAGAATCGACAGCAAGGATGGGCACAAGACATTTACATGCCCACGACAAGCTATGGCCTTCATTAAATCAATGATGTGAGTGGGTAATTTTGAATGCACTTTGTCAACAATACAGACTACACATCGAGCATTTTACTGATGCAGCCTGAGAGGGTTTGTTATTCTGTTGGCTGCCCACTGACTCTTGCTCTACTCTTTTTTTCCTATCTCCCTTTATTGACTTATTGTTAAGTTCATTTGTTCATTTTGTGGGTTTGATGTGATTAATTACTAGGGCTTATTTTATGGAATACATTTATGTGCAATTTAATGGCACAGTTTATGTTAAAAAAACAAAACAAGGGGGTAAAAAAAAAAAAAAAACCTGGGCTTGAGCAATCTGGTAGCAATAGTGTTGTGGAAAGTCTCGTGAGTGTGCATGGACTGTCGAATTTCTGGGGGATGGATGCCAGTTGGGACTGTTGTGCACAAGTTTGAAGCACATTTTTTTTTCTGTTCTGTGGGTTGTTCAGGGTTTGATGGTTACATCAATGTTGGAAAGTAGTCTATATAATTTATGCTTGGGCACAAAATGTATCTTTATATGTCAATATGTCACACTTTAATATAGATAAAATATTTCTCTCCACATGGAATGTTAATGGGCTGGGGCACCCAATAAAAAGAAGGAAGGTTTTTATCTTTCCTTAAGCACAAAAAATATGATATAGTGTTCCTTCAAGAAAAGCACCTTTCTTCACAGGAAGCTGAAAACATGGTAGGGCATGGGGTGGGTATGTGTTTTGCAGTGCTATTTCAAGTAAGAGCAGGGGAGTCATCACACTGATAAGTAAGCATTTACAATTTAAATGTCTCAAAGAAGGATAATTTAGGAAGAGTCATTATTATTTTGGCTGAAATACAGGGGCAAATTCTTATGCGCCAAACTGATGATCAGAACTTTTTTTATAGAAGCAGCTGTGATCCTTCATTATATGGATTTGGGTGGAGACTTCAATCTGTTAATGGATCCGGCCGGTCCTTGATCATAGTGATGCAAAAGTGTTTAGACCCTTTAGAGTAATGCTGACACTACAGAGGATGTGTAAAAATCTTATAGACATTTGGAGACTTCTGAATCCATCTGGGAGGGACTACAAATTTTTTTCATCAGTTCTTAAGATTTACTCTAGAATAGATTTTTTTTTATGTCTAAGTCACTCATCCTTTCTGCCACTGATTGCTCAATTAGGAACATTTTAGTTTCAGATCATGTTTTGGTGTGTTTAGAGATGTTGCCGCATATAGAGAAAATAAAATCATATAGATGGCGCTTTAATACATTCCTTCTACAAGACCCTGAATTTCAACAAATGTTAAAGGCAGAAGTCAATGTTTATGAAGAAACCAATTGGTCCTCATTGTCCTCTGTGGGCATGGCTTGGGAAGCACTTAAGGCGTTCCTTAGGGGGCGGATCATACAATATGCCTCACTCATTAAGAAGATGAAACCACAGGAATTCATGGAATTGGAAAAAGAGTATTAAAAGCGCTTAAACAGAGCTGAAGTGCCATATGGTCTTAGAGAGCTGACTTATCTAAAATATAGGTACAACACTATATTGCCACAGAAGGTAGAGTTTTGGTTATTCAGGACAAGACAGACATACTTTGAGTCGGGGGACAAGGCAGGGCAACTACTTGCCAGATATACAAAACAGAGACAGTTTTCTTCCACCACTCCTTCAGTGAAATCTTCTGGGGGCAAGATATTTCATTCTGCCACAGATATTAATAAGGCCTTTAAAGATTTTTATTTCTATCTTTATAGTTCCATGTCCTTGTCTACTGATAAGGATATTAGCAATTTCTTAGAGCCATTAGAACTTCCTAAATTGACGAAAGATATTACTTTGGAGGAGCTTGTTGAGGTAATTAAAGCCTTGCCAACAGGTAAGGCACTGGGGCCTGATGGTTTTGCCGCATAATTCTTTAGATCTTATGTCACAGAACTGGCTCCACTTATGTTAGAAGTTTACAGAGAGCCATTAAAGAAAGGTGAACTACCGCCAACCATGATGCAAGCCCTGATCAGTCTCATTCTTAAAAAAAAGATAAAGACCAAAATGAATGTAAAAGTTATTGTCCAATTTCGCTGATCCAATTAGATGTTAAAATATTGTCTAAAATTTTAGCTAATTGTTTAAACAGAGTAATTACATCTCTTATATATATAGATCAAGTGGGGTTTATTTGTAGTCATAGTTTTTCTGATAATATTAGATGTTTTATAAATATTACGTGGTCAGTAGCGAATGATCAGACCCTGATCACTTACTTGATGCAAAGAAGGCATTTGATAGGGTGGAATGGGACTATCTTTTTAAGATTTTGGAAATGTATGGGTTTGGGAAAACATTTACTGGATGGATTACATTACTTTATAAACAACCGGTAGCGGCAGTGCAAACTAATGGATTAATTTCAGATTATTTTTCTCTTGGTAGGGGAACCAGGCAAGACTATCCTCGCTCCCCTTTATTGTTCTGTCTTGCCCTGGAAACATTAGCAGCCACAATAAGAAAAGAAGAGGATTTTCCTGGTGTTGTTGCAGGAAGTGTGGTGCATAAACTTCTAATCTACGCAGATGATATATTATTATTTGTCTCTGACCCTAGAAGATCTATGCCTACACTCAATATAATTGTGAATTCTTTCTCCAAATTTTCAGGATACAGGGTGAACTGGTCTAAATCAGAAGCTCTTGCTCTGACAGCATATTGCCCTGCCACGGCTTTCCAACCTGGCGCCTTTCAATGGCCCAAGCAAGGCATTAGGTATTTTATTTCCAGAAAATTTGAGAGATTTAGTTCAAATTAATTTTGACCCATTAATGAAAAGGTTCTCATGCGATGTTAATAGGTGGGCTTCACTACATTTGTCTATGGCTGGGAAGGTCAATGTTATAAAATTGTACCCCCAAATTCAATTATCTACTGCAGTCTCTCCCTCTAGAAGTTCCTCTTTCTTATTTTAAACAATTTGATAGAATATCTAAGTCTTTTATTTGGAATGGTAAATGGCCCTGGTTAAATAGACCATTTGACAAAGGAGGTTTAGGCCTCCCCAGAATTTTGTTTTATTACTATGCTTTTAATTTTAGACACCTGGCCCATTGGTCTCTTCCACCAGAGAGAGCCCCTCCCTGGTACAACGTTGAACAAGCGGTCCTTGCCCCAATCTCACCACTGCAAAGTCTTTCTATTAAATTGCCTAGAGAAGCAAAAATGCATCCTATTATTTCACATTTACATTCAGTATGGACAAAGGTTTCTCACATGTTCAATTCTGATACTTACCGAAATGTTTCCTCAAGTATATGGCTGAACCCCAAATTATTAACAAGTCCCCTTTTGCTGGAAAGAATGGATCAAGAGGGGTGTTGCTACACTTGGTGACCTTTATGAAAATGGAGCTTTGAAATCATTTGAAAATATAACGCAGCAATTTGGGATTTTTAGGTCTCAATTTTTCAGGTATTTACAGCTGCACCATTTACTTTGTACTGTTTTTGATGGTAGTAAACAGCCCCCTAAGCCTGCTGACACTCTTTGTATGGTGCTCATAACCTTTGGAAATGGTCATGAAGTGTCAGTCTTTTACTCTTCATTGATTCAGAGTCAGCTCTTAAGAGGTTATGGTAAAGTGATTTGAACTTGATATTGGAGGAAGGGGAGTGGGAAAGAATTTTTAAAAATGTTGAACTATGATTAAACAATGTTGAACTATGTCTAGGGATGCAAGGGTATGCTTTATTCAGTTTAAGATTTTGCATCGTTTCTACTGGACTCCCTCTAGATTGTTTAGGCTTGGTTTAAAAGACACACCTACCTGCTGATGATGTCAGTTGGAGGATGGAGACATTGCCCATGCTCTGTGGTTCTGTGCTAAGATTCAAGAATTCTGGGTAAGAGTCCAGAATTTTATCTGTGAGGCACTAGATACCCAAATTTCACACTGCCCTAGACAATGTATATTGGGTGATGGGGCAGTTCTTATAGTAGGTGACGAATATATAAAAAAAAAACTGGGTCCAAACTAGTGTAATGATTGGCAGACAGATTATTCTTAGAAGATGGAAGTCAAAAGGTGCTCCCTCATTTCAAGAATGGTTCACCGAATTGGGCAGGGTGGTGGCATTTGAAAAGATGTCTTATAAACAGCTTGGCAGACTTGACATGTATGGGAAGAAATGGGACAAATTCTTGACCCTTCTGGAGGGATCTCAGTGAGGACCATGTGGAGAGAAACATGTTTGTGGTTGAAATTGTAAATCGTATCCTTTGTGGAATTTTTATTTTCTCCTTTTCTCTCTTTATTTGTTGATTTTTATATTTTTAATTATTTTTTTATTTGTGTGTATATACGTGTGTGACTCAGGCTTGACCACATGATGTTGTTGAGGGTTGGGGTGGGGTTTGGGAGGGAGATGGGGGATATTGGGGGTTAAAAGGGGATAATTGCTTGATTCTGTTCAGGTATATTGTAATTTATTTTATGTAATATATTAAGAATCAATTAAAACTGTTAATTGCAACAACAACAAAATCGATCAGATAAAGGAATCTAATTGGACAGGATGTGACGTGAACACTGGATTCGGACATGCCTTGGTCCCTTCCTACCTCCGTATACAGCCTTTCGGATGCAGCCATAAACACAGAGATGATACGCAACAGCAAAATGCTTCCGTGTAGCATGGTCATAAGGTAAGTTTTTGGAGCAATGCCTGCAGCTATACCCTTCTTGAAAATTTGGCCTATTTCTCTCTTCTTACTGCAATTATCCAGCACTCTCTATTTTCATCTTTGCAAAGCTGTGAAAGCACAAACAGATTTTTTTCTTTTGCTGTTGGAGCAAACGGGTAAGCAAAAATTAAAATTTGCTGTGGTCTCCCATTCACCGCCATTCAAGTTTACCCTACTATGTGTCTCACGCTCTGTAAACCAGGATATGTGAAAAGGGTCCATTGAGCTTGAAATCATGATGATGCTTAGAGACTGCAATAGCAAGATGTAGGGGAGAGTGGGGCACAAACTAACGCTGGGCTCCTTGTCACACATGGTTTAAATGTTTCCACACATGCTGGTAAGACAAAACTTAATTTGTTTAGGCCTACTTGTTGCCATATCAACACTGTGTAGAGAAAAAATTTCAGCAAAATTAAAAAAGACTTTGGAAGATATCGCCAAAAGTTCATTTTTAAGTAACAAATGTTAAAATGCACACAAAAGTTCATTTTCATCTCTGTTTTTAGTGTTTATTTAAAACGAGGCAAACTTGGTATCATTTTAATCTCCAATCTGTTAGCTAGCATCATATGTAGTCTTTTAATTTTTAGCTAGTCAGCAGAAGTGAAGAGCCAGGTTTAAATCTCAGTTGCGTTGACGGGGCACATTGTAACACTGCGTTACAATGTGCCCCAATTAGAACAAACTATAAGCAATTCCATGCAGTCAGATATGCAATTTACATAATTCCCCTCAGTGCGCGTGTGTGATCAATTCATGCATTATTTCGGCCAATGCTGTGGCTTTGTTGTGTATTTACAGTATTGTCGAGTGTCAAAATTATTGCTATGGCATATATATGAAAGTTTAGTGAGACATTCAGAGAGACACATACGACATGTTTAGTGAGATGCAAGCGATGCATTCAGTGAGACGATTAGTGAGACGCAAGCGACATGTTCATTGAGACGCAAACGACACGTTCAGTGAGACGCAAATGACACGTTCAGTAAGATGCTCAGTGAGACACAAACGACACATTCAGTGAGACGTTTAGTGAGACGCAACGACACGTTCAATGAGACGTTCAGTGAGACGCAAACAACACATTCACTGAGACGCAAATGACACATTCTGTGAGATGTTCAGTGAGGCACAAACGACATGTTCAGTGTGATGCAAACAACACATTCATTGAGACATTCAGTGAGACGCAAACAACACGTTCAGTGAGACGTTCAGTAAGACACAAACAACACGTTTAGTGAGTCGCTCAGTGAGACGCAAATGACACGTTCAGTGAGACGTTCAGTAAGACACAAACAACACGTTTAGTGAGACGTTCAGTAAGACACAAACAACACGTTCAGTGAGACGTTCAGTAAGACACAAACAACACGTTCAGTGAGACGTTCAGTAAGACACAAACAACACGTTTAGTGAGACGTTCAGTAAGACACAAACAACACGTTCAGTGAGACGTTCAGTAAGACACAAACAACACGTTTAGTGAGACGTTCAGTAAGACACAAACAACACGTTCAGTGAGTCGCTCAGTGAGACGCAAATGACACGTTCAGTGAGACGCAAACGACACGTTCAGTGAGATGCAAACGACACGTTCAGTGAGATGCAACCGACATGTTCAGTGAGACGTTCAGTGAGACAAACGACACATTCAGTGAGACGCTCAATGAGATGCAAATGACATGTTCAGTGAGACGTTTAGTGAGACGCAAACGACACGTTCAGTGAGACTTTCAGTGAGGCACAAACGACATGTTCAGTGTGACACAAACGACACGTTCAGTGAGACACAAACGATACGTTCAATGAGACACAAATGACACGTTCAGTGAGATGTTCAGTGAGACACTCAGTGAGACGCAAACGACTTATTCAGTGAGATGTTCAATGAGACGCAAATGACACGTTCAGTGAGACGCTCAGTAAGACGCAAATGACACATTCAGTAAAGCTGCCTTTTCACTCCATCTGACAAATTACAGACAATAGATCGGAAGTCATTCATTTCCAATGGAGAGTCGCATGGGGGCTTCATGAGGTACCGACTGTCTCCGGATGCGACATTTTCAGATACGATTTGAGCCTCGGCTGCATTAAAATATTTCAACTCGTGCGACTAGACCGTATGCGACCGCCCGACCGGAAGTGATGTATTCATGCAAAACTATCAGTGCGAAGTGAGAAATATCACTAGATTTTTGTCCTAAACTTTTTTCTAAATGCCTGCTACTTCTGTATTTTGGACAATTAATAATATAGAAGTCTGAAATGATTGTTTACGTTGCAAATATCACAAAAAGCTTTTGGAATTACAGTAAACGTGTGATTAAATGTGTACATGCGTCATTTATTTATGTACACGCACCTACATATTGTTATATTGTTAACAAGCTGCTGTTAATTATCATAATATTAACTATAAAAACTGTAATAATGATAAATAATACTGTTAATAATAAATACTGAGTGAATATTAATCCTGAATTTATTCATCTGCTCAACAAAATCACACACAGTAATGTCATTCTGAGGTAAACCTTTGGTAGTTTCTTCAATGAACAAAATGCGAGCAAAATGACAATTAATCGAGATGAACAAGCGTCAGTGAAGGATGGCGGTTGGTGATGGCTGGATTGTGACTGGAGCGCTGATGGTAGGAAGTGGCGTAGACTCCGGAAGCGTTCCGGAAATGGAGGATGAAATGGTTGATGCGGATATTGGAGGCAATGCAAGTAATGACTGGAAGGTGGTAGAAGCTAGGAAAAGAAAGAAAAGTTGGGGACAAATATCAAAAATGGACAGTGAAAGGGGAAATCATCTGGCAAGAAGGAGGAAAAAGGATACAAGGTACTGATGAAGTTTGTTACCGAGTCTGTAAATATCATCAACCCTTTGAAATTAACAAAAGCACTTAAATAATAGGGACGATTGAAAGTGTTAAGACCTTGAGGGATGGTAAAATTATGCTGTTTTGAAAAGATGCAACAAAAAACAGCTCTGAGAATTAAATCACTGATCGGGCATAAAGTAGTGTGTTTAATCCCTGAAGAAAAGATTTGGGTTAGAAGTGTGATAACGGGGATTCCAATTGATGTTCCTGTTGAGAAGATCAAAAGAAACATATTTGGAGCTTCAGTAAACGATGTCAGATGGCCTCTCAGTGGTATTAAACTTTAATGAGAATAAGTTACCTGAGAGAGTATACTTAGGATATGTGAGTTATGTGGTTAGACCATATGTTCCACCTCCATTAAGATGTTACAAGTGTCAAAAATACGGACATGTAGCAACTGTGTGCAGAGGCAAACAGAGATGTGCGAGATGTGGAGGTGAGCATGAATATGGCAAATGTGAGCAAGGTACAAACCCTAAGTGCTGTAATTGTGGAGGCGATCATAGTGCAGGATATGGAGGATGTTTAGTGAGGAAAAATGTCAGAGTGGAGGAAGGAATATCTTACGCTGAAGCTCTAAAGAAGGTAAAACAGACAACCAAAGTAATAGAAACTAAAGCAACAACACCACAACAAAAGTTAAGTTGCAAGAACAAAGTAAAGAGAAAGAAGTGATTGTAGATAAAGTGTCATTCGTAGCATTCATGGCAGAAGTGGTGAATTGCTCTGCCCAAACCGAAAGCAGGACCAAAAGAATTAAAATCATTATCAGAGCAGCAGAAATATACTTGGAATTAGAGGATGTTATGGTAGATATGATAAACAAAAGGCTTAAGATGCAAACAGCAAACAGTCAGACAGTAAATAGTCAGACAGCATGTGGTGGTACATAATGGTGATTACAGCCTTGCAATGGAATGCAAGAAGTTTAATTGCCAAAGGACAAGAATTCAAGAAATTCATAACAAACCAAGAAAATGATCCTGACATTATTTGTGTGCAAGAAACGTGGCTAAAACCACAATTAAATGTTTTAATGCATGGATACACTACAATTCGAAGAGATAGACATAAAGGAAATGGTGGTGGGGTAGCAACATTTATTAAACAAGGTATTGGGTATAGAATAGTTGAGGTAAATGGGGAACAAGAGGTAGTGGTGGTGGAAATTTGGGAAGGATAACGGAGTATTAGAATAATTAATTTCTATAATCCATGTGACAGGTTAAGTAAGGATAAGTTAGAAAATATTGGAGGGAATGGAAATTATAAAGTAGTGTGGTGTGGTGACTTTAATGCACACAGTACATTATGGGGTAGTGCAATAACAGATCATAACGGACAGATAATAGAAGACATGCTAGAATGGAGAGGGTTAGTATGCATCAATGATGAAAGCTATACAAGAATAGATTTGGCACAGGGAAAATATTCAATGTTAGACTTGACACTTGTTTCTGAAAATGTAGCTGGACAATGTGATTGGAAAGTATTAAACGTAAAGTACAATAGGTAGTGATCATTTTCCTATCAGTAGTAAAATCAGTGTGGATATAACACAAACAGTGGTGGAAAGATTACCAAGGTGGAAATTTAAAACAGCTGACTTTTATAAAAAAGTAACTGCAATTATAAAAAGAAATAAAGCACTTAAGAGAGTAAGAATATCGTACAATTATAATGATTTTATTAATTATAAAAGAGCACAGGCTATATTGAGGAGAGTAATATGGACATCTAAGAAAAGATATTGGAGGGAATTTTGCAATAATATTGGAGAAGAAATTGAAATGAATGAAGTATGGAGTATGATAAGAAAGATGGGAGGGAAACAAAGAAACAGTAACATACCTGTCTTAGTATATAACGATAGACCAGTAATATCAGACAGTGAAAAAGCAGAGGTGTTAGCAGAAACATTTGCTAAAGTGCATAGTAATAAAAATATAACAGAAGAAATGAGGAGATATAGGGATCAGAGCTTGAGTAAGAACCCTCAAATTTTGGAGGAAAAAGGACCATCTGGATGTACGTTAGATTTAGAGTTTACCCTGTTTGAACTGAAGAAAGCGCTTGCAGGGGTAAAACAAACTTCTCCAGGTAGAGATGACATTTGTTATGAGATGGTAAAACATCTATCAGAAACATCACTAAATATTATTTTGAGTCTTTTTAATAAGGTGTGGGAATCAGGGAAATTACCAGCTGACTGGAAGCATGGGATCATTGTGCCAATAGCGAAGCCAGGGAAGGATCATTCGCAGCCTACTAACTACAGGCCCATAGCATTAACATCGAATTTATGCAGACTGATGTAGCATATGGTTATGAGCAGATTGGTATATGTTATTGAAAAGAAAAACATTTTCTCTGCATACCAAAGTGGTTTCAGGAAAGGGCGAAACACAATGGATTCTGTTTTATGCTTGAAAGCTGAAATAAGAAAGGCCCAAGTAAACAAGGAAGTGTTAGTAGGAGTATGTTTTGACGTTGAAAAAGCATACGATGTGATGTGGAAAGAGGGACTTTTAATAAAACTGGATAGAATGGAAATAAAAGGAAGAATGTATAACTGGATTATGAATTTCTTGTTTAAAAGTAAGAGTGGGTTCTGCATTTTCTCAGGTATATCAAGTGGAGAATGGAACACTACAAGGAAGTGTTAGCAGTCCTATTCTGTTTAACATAATGATCAATGACGTATTTACACAGATAGATACGGGGATAGGGAGGTCATTATATGCAGATTACGGAGCGCTGTGGAAAAGAGGACGCAATGTTGGGCATGTGGAGAGGTGTATTCAAACTGCTGTAAGAAAGGTAGGGAACTGGGCTTTTGAATGGGGTTTTCGTATCTCAGTGGCAAAAACTCAGGTGATCTGTTTTGCAAAAAGAAAAATTAACCCAACAATAAATATTAAAATGTATGGACAACAATTGGAGCAAACATCAGTAGTTAGATTCCTGGGAATGTGGATGGATTCAAAATTGAATTTTAAAGTACATATTCAGAAAATGATAGACAAATGCAAAAAAGCAATAAATGTAATGAGGTGTTTGGCAAGAATTGAATGGGGAGCATGCCGTCAGTCTCTTAAAAGTATATATTGTGCACTAATAAGAACTGCTATTGATTATGGAAGTATGGTGTACAGTTCTGCATCTAAAACACTACTTTTAAAGGTTGAGGCAATGCAATCACAAGCAATGAGAATATGTTGTGGAGCAATAAGATCATCTCCAGTAACAGCAGTACAAGTAGAGATAGACGAAATGCAACTAGAAATTAGAAGGCTCAAGTTAAAGATGAGATTCTGGACTAATATAAAAGGTCACTCGGACAGTCATCCAGTTAAGAAAGTCTTGAATGATTGCTGGGAATATGAGTATAAAAAAATTAACAAGCTTTGGATGGACAGCCAATAAGGATGCACAGAATATAGGAATAAGTGATATCAACATTGCCCCTTCTGTGGCTATGTCAGCAATACCTCCTTGGCTTTTCCCTATGCCTCTAGTGGACATACAGTTATATGAAGAAAAGCATAACAAGGTAAGGAATATGTTTGAAAGTTTAGCAGTACAACAATATATTGATCGAACATACTATAGCACAGTTCAAATATATACAGATGGCTCAAAGGATCCAGATTCTGGAATTACAGTTTTCATACCACATTACTTATCATATTTCTGTATTTACTACAGAATTAATAGCAATATTCCTAGCACTTCAATGGTTAGAAGAAGTACAACCTATAAGGTCAGTGATATGTACAGACTCCCTTTCAGCTATCAAATAGTTTGTCAAGTGGAATATTTGTAGCAAGACATGATTTGATATATGAAGTGATGCAGAGTCTATTTAGAATAAGACAATTTGGACTTATAGTAAACTTTTTGTGGGTACCATCACATATGAGTGTAAAAGAAAATGAGGAGGCAGACCATCTGGCTAAGCAGGCTTTGAAACATTCACAAATTGACATAAAAGTGTCTTTAAGTAAAACAGAAGTAAAAGGATTAATAGCGAATGAAATTAGAAAGATATGGCAGAAAGAGTGGGATAGTGGAACTAAAGGTATTTTGCATCACATTCAAGAAAAAGCTGGTCTAGAAAGAAGAAAATTTGGAAACAGGAAAGAGGATGTTTTAATTTCCAGAATGCGTATTGGACATTGTACATTAAATGAGTGTTTGTACAGAATAGGGAAACATGAGAATGGTAAATGTGACAAATGTGGTCAAGAAGAATCAGTAGAACACGTAATTATAACGTGATGCATATGAAAGAGCAAGATTTCATCTAACTCAAGCTTTAAGATTTCTGGGATTAAATAATGTGTCACTTCAGGTTTTGTTAGGAAATGGCCCAAAGCAATCAAGAATTTATCAAGAATTATTTAATTACTTAAAAGATACAAGACTGATCAATAGAATATAAGAATATTTTTTCCAACTTCCCAACCATTTAGCGCTCCACACTCCAGTCCAGTAGGTGGCAAGAATGCACCATTTAAATTGGATTGCCAACCACCATAAAACACCAGGGGCTGGTTGCACCAGCTGTGCATAAATTCAAACTTAGCCTAGTTGTGGCGTAAATGGGCACTAAGTCACAATTTACGCACTACTAAATATTTGAGCGTTGCACCATTAAACTTAGGTAGAACGTAACCCTACGTATAAACTAAATATTTACGGAAGCATCCGACCAGGAGTAATGGATGAAATTAAAAAGCAGACTCATTTTATGACATCAATGAGCTCATGTTTTGCGTGACAGCCATCAATCATTTTGACATACATTATGATGCTGACAATTACGAGAGAGAGAGAGAGAAAAAAATTACTTTTAAAGCGGCTCTTCAGCATGAAACCGATCTAACGGTGCAGTTTTCAGGGTGTCACCCGGTGTCAAGTTTCAACACACTCATAATATATATAGGATATTAAAATGAATAAATGTCTATTTTTCCAGCCTGTTGTATTAATATTTATTTATCACCCTTCATTTATTTTAGATACAGTTCCTATAAAAATTTCACGGCTTTTTAACACTTCTGTGTATAAATTTGAATGCTGCTTATTGGATAAATACAGGTAAATGTCATATTATACGACTATGCATTACTTTACGGAGAGCTGCATGCTAGGTAGGATGCGTCCTTTGAAGGCTGCAGTATACCGAGCGTCCTCCTTTAAACAAATCTCGATTAAACGAGAAGGCCTTCGTAGGACAAACGGAAACGGAACATAACATGGTTGCTATGACAGCATGCCACTCTTTGACAAGCGGGAGCGCTTTGAGTGAGAAGGGAACAAAGTCCCTCTGGAAGGGAATGCATGAGGTACATTTTAGGAGAGTTATAATGATGTAAAGAGAAAAGAAAATAGATTTTACAGGTTTACTTTTAGTCTAATATTTTATTTTAATTATATATTAATATAATTATACATTTTATATACTCTGCACCCATCTACTGAGGTACTTCAACTTGGGAATTAACATTCCTTGCATTTGAACATCATATTTACGGGCAAATTGGCGTCATTTGTTTTTAGACATTTATGTTGAAACAAAGAATTGTGGGTTGTGAGTGCCCACGAAGGATACACCTCATGCATCCTCTGAATTCCCGTGAAAGAAGGTCACACGCGGAGACTGCATTCGAAGTGTCCTACTCGCTTTTCTGAAACGAGACAGCCTCGATGATGTATGCGGGCCGAGAAATGCGACCTCCGGAGGACGCATCCTTCCAAACGAGACACAGCCATCTCGTTGTCACCCCTTTCGTCAGAGAATGGGTGTGAGAAGCCGAGGGAGAAGCCACGGGAGAAGCTACATGACGTCTGCGACATGTCGTCTGCAGTAACATTACATTGCCAGTTATCACCAAATGACCCAGCAATGTTATAGCTACCTGGTTGATTTGGTTATAGCAAGCTGGCCTCCATGTCAGTATAATTGCTTGTCAACAGTGAGCCTTTCATTAGCGGGCTTAGTTTTAATAGTAGAGAGTGAAGATAGAGGTATATTGATAGCAGAGGTCACAATGCCATGCTAGCTTACATGGAAAGGGGATAAATAGGTTAAGGCTATAGCTCTGAATTGGCAATCTTTTACCAAAAAATAATTATGACCAAATGAAATTGAGCTTATTGGAACCACAAGAGCCTCAGGTTTTACAACTGTGGCCAGTCTGTTGATACCATGTATTTTAAGGCAAAAACTATGCAGTTTTGTATTGAGATGTGATTTCCATAACTCAGTTTTCTAAAATAATATCATCCCAAACAGTAAGAAATTCAGAGTATTGTTGTAAAGTTGATAAACTTGTGAATCCAACAGCCATAATTGCATTTATGTGTAATGTGAGTAGCCATAGCACAACAGCCTCACAAAACTTTACACCCAGAAACTAACTTGGGACATTGTGAGTTTATAGTTTGTCTAGGCACACTGAAGGGCATTTTCTTACACATTATTTGACACAGCCATATATTTGATTGCTCAATGTAGTCCAGTTAGAGTTAAAAATTAGAAAATTTAGATATTGTAGCATAGGGACTACCAACTATTGGTTGGAGGTAGAAACAAGCTATCAAAGGCTGTAATTGGTCTTAAACTACACCTTTGAAAGCATTAGGCCATCAAGCACAAACATTTCTAGTAGTGCTCAAGATGTTGAAAAGACACAGTATCACCTTCTCACATGCAGTATGGGAATGCTCCATGGTTCTTCCCTTTTGGAAGGAAGTGCTGGTGAAACTTGGAGAATGGATTTAACAAATATAACAACACTTACCAGACTCCCCTCAGTTATGTCTTCTTGGTGATAAAACACTTCTACCACAGGGTGTCAGCAAGCACATTTCGGATTATTACTGACAGGCTTCATTATTGCAGTAAGACTGTTTTTTTGCAAAACTATGGGAAGAACACAAAATCATCAGAACTCACTGAATGGGTTAAATTTTTGACTAAAACAGCTTCCTTTGAATTCTCGATATCTAGAACAATACAACAGGGAAATTTTAAGCAAGTCTTGGATCATTTCATCCTGTACATTAAGGGCTCAGTGCATTAAAAGTTTGTGAGAGGAGCAATGATCGATATAATACATACAATACTTTTGTCAAATGTCTTAAGTGCTGTAAATGACTGTCTTTCTGTTTTGTTTAGGGTTTTTGTTTTTCCTCCCTTTTGGGGAGTGTATGTTTGGAAAAGTTGACTTATATAATAGGCTACTGATAACATAAGACATTCATGAGTAATATGGATGTAGAATGACTGATTGAACAGAAATATTTATAAAAACTTTAATGGCAAAAAGAAAAGACACAGTATGTTGTAACATATTTTCAGATCTCCTAATCTGGTTTAAATGGTCAGAAAATGGCTGCATTATTTTGGCCTGGTGCTACATCATAATATATCATAACATAGCCAATGAGTCTGTAATGGCTATATGTCAAAAATCTAATTCAAACTCATAGTCAAAGAGCCACTGATGCACCACAGGTATGTAATGTACTCAGGCAAAAGAAGTCCATTGTCCAAACACAATCTGTGTGTTTGCTGGTTTATTTATCAAATGCAAGCAAGCAAACAAAAGAACAAAGAATCCTGGCTCCTGCTGGCTCTCTTGCTCTGGTAAAAAAACCATGGGCCCTCCTCTGGTGCATGCTGATCCTATTCCTGCCAGACCATTTATACAACAAGAGATACCCATAGCATTACTCTGCTCTTACAAAAACAAAGATAAAACAAACAATAAACTAATCAAAATAAGCTAAACAAACAAAAATAAAAATAAACTAAATAAATAACTAAGAAATGAAAATACTCATCAAAATAAACAAGGAACTAAAGTAATCAAACTCAAATTCTATTAGACAACAAACTACAAAATAGATCATACACAGTCATTAAACTTCTTCAAGAAGTCAGTAATCAATGCTCTAAGCCTGTTGTACAGCAGGCTATCTAACATTCAATTGGCTTTTTAATTTCAGTAAGTGCAGTAATACAACACAATTTCAACCAATATCTTCTTTTAATTGATGTCACAGAACTCAATCCGAACATAAAAATGAAAAGGAAAAAAAGGCAGAACATACAAAGTGGATCCTAGACATTATGCAAGTCAAATCCCATGTCTAATCCACAATAGTAAAATGGTAAAGAATAAATCCCCAATATAGGTCTATTGACACATCATTATGAATTTTGGCTGTATGCATATGTTGCAGACTTTGACTTGTCCATGGAGGACAATATACAGTATATATAAGGACCTGCTGCAATTTGCTCCCAGGTGCATGTTGGGGTAAGTGTTGGGGTACAGAGGTTATGGGAAGGCTAATGCCTCAATAATGTATTGTTATTTGCATTATTTATTAATGATGCACTATGCAGGGAGGTTTTTTGTTCCCTGTCTGTCACTCACTCGACGTTGTGTCGATGTAGTGACACTAGGGGTCACTCTTGGTAGCCCCAAACACCTCTGCTTTTTTAAAAAAAGGACAATGAGAATTGGCGAGTGGAATTTGCATGCCACTCCCCCGGACATACGGGTATAAAAGGAGCTGGTATGCAACCACTCATTCAGATTTTCTCTTCGGAGCCGAGCGGTTCTATTCATTAAAGCTGAATTCATCCGCGAAGTTCATTCAGCGGCTTCATTCAGCGGTATTTCAGCGGCTTCTCCCCCTCTACACCCGTGATGTGCAGAGAACGCCTCTGGGCGCTTCAGCAGAAACAACTAAAAGAGTATATTCTAAAAAGAGTATATTTTCTTTCTAAAAGAGCAGCACACACGGAACGTCTTTTTAAAGATGCCTTTCCATCTGTATGTTATTCCTGGTTGTGGTCGATATCTCTCCGCTTCTGACGGCCACAATCGCTGTCTTACGTGTCTGGGCGCTGCCCACGCGGAGACATCGTTCGTGGATGGGTCTTGTCCTCATTGCGAGAACATGACCATGGCAACATTGCGGTCGCGGCTTGCATTCGTAAGAAAGCAAGCCACCCCAGCGGCTCCCCGCCTCGGTCCTTCTACCTACGGGTATGAGGACATACCGGTTAGCACTGGGGGTGATTTGGGGACCTCAATGGGACCACCTCCGCCGGGTATCCCCCCACGGACCTCCCATTCCCCAGCATGCTCGCTTACCCCGGTCGGGCGCTCGGACGAGATTGCCGGCTCGTCTCAGGGCAAGTTCGACATCTCATTCGGAGCCCGGGAAGAAGACGAGTTATCGAGTGCAGCATCAGAGAGCGGGCTCATCCAGTCGGATGCAGAGTCTTCAACTGGGCTTCCTCCTTCAGGAATGGTCGCCCAGTCCCAGGCCAACATGGAAATGAAGGAAATGCTGTCCCGGGCGGCTGTGAGTATCGGGCTAGAGTGGAACCCTCCACTCTCCCCTGAACCATTGCGGCTCGACGAGTGGTTCCTGGGCTCGGGGTGCTGCCCACGGCCATGTCCCGCCCCTGTTCCTTTCTTCCCAGAAGTGCATGAGGAGCTGACAAGATCGTGGGAGGCACCTTTTACTGCCCGGTCCCGGTCTTTCAGCTCCCCCGCTCTTGCTACCCTCGATGGCGGAGCAGCCAGGGGGTATTCGGTGATCCCCCAGGTGGATAAGGCGCTCGCGGTGCACTTGTGTCCGCAGAGCACCGCCACCTGGCGTGAGCGCCCGAAACTCCCATCCAGGGCCTGTAGGTTTACGTCATCCCTGATGGCTAGAGCCTACGGTGCCGCTGGACAAGCCGCCTCCGCCCTGCACGCCATGGCTCTCCTGCAAGTACACCAAGCCAAGGCGCTAAAAGAACTGCACGAGGGTAGTTCTGACTCGGGATTGATGCAGGAACTGTGCTTGGTAACCGACCTCGCTCTCCGGGCGACGAAGGTCACGGCGTGGTCTCTCGGGCAGGCGATGTCCACCCTGGTGGTCCAGGAGTGCCACCTTTGGCTCAACTTGGTTGAGATGCGAGAGGCTGACAAGGCACAGTTCCTTGATGCTTCCATCTCCCAGGTTGGCCTATTCGGCGACACCATCGAGGACTTTGCCCAGCGGTTCTCGGCGGTGAAGCAGCAGAAGGAGGCCATACAACACATCCTGCCCCGGCATGGCTCAAGACCCCGCATCCCGTCTGCTCGTCGCCAAGGGCGTCCTCCTGCAACTACAACACCGGCACCGCTGTAGCCGCTATTTTGGCTCATCACGATGCAGTAGATGGTAAATATTTGGGGTAGCACGACTTGATCATCAGGTTCCTGAGAGGCACCCTCATGGGACCTCTCCGTAGTCCTCCGGGGTCTACAGGGAGCTCCCTTTGAGCCCTTGGGGTCAGCTGAGCTTAAGGCACTCTCTTTGAAGACTGCCCTCCTGACTGCGCTCACTTCCATCAAAAGGGTAGGGGACCTGCAGGCGTTCTCTGTCAGTGAATCGTGCCTGGAGTTTGGTCCGGGTTACTCTCACGTGATCCTGAGACCCCGACCGGGCTATGTGCCCAAGGTTCCCACGACTCCTTTTAGGGATCAGGTGGTGAACCTGCAAGCGCTGCCCCAGGAGGAGGCAGACCCAGCCTTGGTGGTGCTATGTCCGGTGCAAGCTTTATGCATCTATTTGGATCACACGCAGAGCCTTAGAAGCTCCGAGCAGCTCTTTGTTTGCTTTGGTGGACAGCGGAAAGGAAGCGCTGTCTCCAAACAGAGGATCACCCACTGGGTCATCAACACCATCACGATGGCATATCAGGCTCAGGACGTGTCACCCCCTGCGGGGTTACGAGCCCACTTTTTAAAGATGCCTTTCCATCTGTATGTTATTCCTGGTTGTGGTCGATATCTCTCCGCTTCTGACGGCCACAATCGCTGTCTTACGTGTCTGGGCGCTGCCCACGCGGAGACATCGTTCGTGGATGGGTCTTGTCCTCATTGCGAGAACATGACCATGGCAACATTGCGGTCGCGGCTTGCATTCGTAAGAAAGCAAGCCACCCCAGCGGCTCCCCGCCTCGGTCCTTCTACCTACGGGTATGAGGACATACCGGTTAGCACTGGGGGTGATTTGGGGACCTCAATGGGACCACCTCCGCCGGGTATCCCCCCACGGACCTCCCATTCCCCAGCATGCTCGCTTACCCCGGTCGGGCGCTCGGACGAGATTGCCGGCTCGTCTCAGGGCAAGTTCGACATCTCATTCGGAGCCCGGGAAGAAGACGAGTTATCGAGTGCAGCATCAGAGAGCGGGCTCATCCAGTCGGATGCAGAGTCTTCAACTGGGCTTCCTCCTTCAGGAATGGTCGCCCAGTCCCAGGCCAACATGGAAATGAAGGAAATGCTGTCCCGGGCGGCTGTGAGTATCGGGCTAGAGTGGAACCCTCCACTCTCCCCTGAACCATTGCGGCTCGACGAGTGGTTCCTGGGCTCGGGGTGCTGCCCACGGCCATGTCCCGCCCCTGTTCCTTTCTTCCCAGAAGTGCATGAGGAGCTGACAAGATCGTGGGAGGCACCTTTTACTGCCCGGTCCCGGTCTTTCAGCTCCCCCGCTCTTGCTACCCTCGATGGCGGAGCAGCCAGGGGGTATTCGGTGATCCCCCAGGTGGATAAGGCGCTCGCGGTGCACTTGTGTCCGCAGAGCACCGCCACCTGGCGTGAGCGCCCGAAACTCCCATCCAGGGCCTGTAGGTTTACGTCATCCCTGATGGCTAGAGCCTACGGTGCCGCTGGACAAGCCGCCTCCGCCCTGCACGCCATGGCTCTCCTGCAAGTACACCAAGCCAAGGCGCTAAAAGAACTGCACGAGGGTAGTTCTGACTCGGGATTGATGCAGGAACTGTGCTTGGTAACCGACCTCGCTCTCCGGGCGACGAAGGTCACGGCGTGGTCTCTCGGGCAGGCGATGTCCACCCTGGTGGTCCAGGAGTGCCACCTTTGGCTCAACTTGGTTGAGATGCGAGAGGCTGACAAGGCACAGTTCCTTGATGCTTCCATCTCCCAGGTTGGCCTATTCGGCGACACCATCGAGGACTTTGCCCAGCGGTTCTCGGCGGTGAAGCAGCAGAAGGAGGCCATACAACACATCCTGCCCCGGCATGGCTCAAGACCCCGCATCCCGTCTGCTCGTCGCCAAGGGCGTCCTCCTGCAACTACAACACCGGCACCGCTGTAGCCGCTATTTTGGCTCATCACGATGCAGTAGATGGTAAATATTTGGGGTAGCACGACTTGATCATCAGGTTCCTGAGAGGCACCCTCATGGGACCTCTCCGTAGTCCTCCGGGGTCTACAGGGAGCTCCCTTTGAGCCCTTGGGGTCAGCTGAGCTTAAGGCACTCTCTTTGAAGACTGCCCTCCTGACTGCGCTCACTTCCATCAAAAGGGTAGGGGACCTGCAGGCGTTCTCTGTCAGTGAATCGTGCCTGGAGTTTGGTCCGGGTTACTCTCACGTGATCCTGAGACCCCGACCGGGCTATGTGCCCAAGGTTCCCACGACTCCTTTTAGGGATCAGGTGGTGAACCTGCAAGCGCTGCCCCAGGAGGAGGCAGACCCAGCCTTGGTGGTGCTATGTCCGGTGCAAGCTTTATGCATCTATTTGGATCACACGCAGAGCCTTAGAAGCTCCGAGCAGCTCTTTGTTTGCTTTGGTGGACAGCGGAAAGGAAGCGCTGTCTCCAAACAGAGGATCACCCACTGGGTCATCAACACCATCACGATGGCATATCAGGCTCAGGACGTGTCACCCCCTGCGGGGTTACGAGCCCACTCCACCGGGAGTGTGGCGGCCTCCTGGGCCCTGGCCAGTGGCGCCTCTTTGGCAGACATCTGCAGAGCAGCGGGCTGGGCAACACCCAACACCTTTGCGAGGTTCTACCATCTCCGGGTTGAGCTGGTCTCATCCCGTGTATTGGCAGGCACAAGCAGGTAAGTTCCAGGACAACTGGCCGGGTGTACCGCTTGCGCATAGCGCCTTTCCCCTTCCTTGAGGTGAAGACGTGCGCTCTTGACTCCCAGTCGTGTTCACAGACTGTGATCCCTGGATGACTTCCTCCTTAGCCCTCTGGCAGCTGAGTTTGCGGAGAAACTCTTTGACTGGCCCAGTACATGCGCTAATGAGCCCCTGTACTGAGGTAGGTGCTCCACATGTGCTGGTTCCCCGAAGGTGACCCCATGTGATATCTTCCGCAAAATTGTTTCCCTGATGGCAAACTGCATCTTCTTTGGGCAGAGGACCCTCTGCCCCTGGTCGCCATGGTCTGTAGAAACTCCTCCCCCTTCGGGTAGGACCTACCATGGAACCTCTCCACATGACATACTTCCGACAAGACTCGGTAAGACCATGTGACATATTCCACTCAGAATACCCCCCCCTTTTTGGGCGGGGTGTGTTCTCCACGATGTCTTCCCCTTGGGATGGACACCCCCCGACTCAGACACTTCTCCCAGTCAGTTAACAAATTCCACTCTTTTTGGGGAGAAAAGAGAGGGAAAAGAGGCCTCGGCTGGGCTAGCCTGTCCCTATAGTTGGGCAGTCAACTTGTTCCTGATGGACTGTTCGACGCTCATTAGAGCATTGGGGGAGGTTACGTGACGGCCTGGTGCACTGGCTACGAGGCACACAGCAGTCTGCCCATCACACACCGCCAGTTCACGTAACACAGTTCAGCTAGTTGTGGCGTTTTGTATAGGGACCCCTAGTGTCACTACATCGACACAACGTCGAGTGAGTGACAGATAGGGAATGTCCTGGTTACTTTCGTAACCTCCGTTCCCTGATGGAGGGAACGAGACATTGTGTTCCTCTTGCCACAACGCTGAACTACCCGCTGAAATTGCCGGGACCTGGTCTCGGCTCCTCAGCACAAAACTTGAATGAGTGGTTGCATACCAGCTCCTTTTATATCCGTATGCCTGGGGGAGTGGCATGCAAATTCCACTCGCCAATTCTTATTGGCCTTTTTTTTAAAAAGCAGAGGTGTTTGGGGCTCCCAAGAGTGACTCTAAGTGTCACTACATCGACACAACGTCTCGTTCCCTCCATCAGGGAATGGAGGTTACAAAAGTAACCAGGACGTTTTGTTTTTTACATTTGCAGAGCTTGCAACTATTTTACAAAACATGTTTACTATACATCTTGAAATGGCAATTTAGCTTAAAATCCTTGTCCATTCTATCCATTCTCAACTTCCCATGAATACACAAGTAGAAGTAAATAATACAGTTGATGTGGTTATGATACAGTATTGTTAACATACATAGCTTTTAGACAGCCAACTCAATGAACTCAAACAAAGACTAGTCACAATTGCAAAATGTGGCTTATTGCACAGAATTATTTAAAGGTTGGTTAACTATGAAAATGCAACAGCTATGGCAGAAGGGGAAACATGGGAAAATCAAGGTGGCAGGAAGTTTAAAAATGTGATGTTTGCCTGTTCGTGGATCTCCCATATAGCGTGTCCTATAGACAGTGTAATCAACACAATTTTGCCTATGGATTTTCAGTATGTGCGATCCAATTGGTGTGAGTGTCCCAATCATTCCACACATTCAATCAGTCCACAATGCTCCGAGGTGATGAATATGGTTAAATAATGAGTTGGTGTCTTTGCTGTTATCACCCCTGAAAACATCAAACATTTCAAAAGGTATAAGACTGTGAAAATGTGATAATTTCTGATTACATAAAAATGTGAAATATTATTTGGGGAAGACGTGACAGCCCCAGTCGATACGAGTTGGACTTAACATCAAACACCTTGGCTGCCTGCCTGCTCTGACCTCTGCCACGGCTTCCTCCATAGTCTCTGGGGCCAACTGATGCCTCTTCCTCGCATTCTCCCTCCGTCTCATCTGCCAGATGTTAGTCATCTGCACACACATACAAATACAACTGTAGATGACATTAATTCAGTTAGAGAGCACTCATGCACAAGAGTGGGAGGTGCTGGTCGTAGCAAGAAAAAGTGAAAACTTTAAGAAAAGATGGGTTTGCTGATCTTAAGTCCCTGGTTCAAACTTTTCCCTACTTAATCAAAAACACAACACCAGAAATGACAACATAACCCAGCCACACCAAAGTGGGAGATATAATGGGCAAGAGACAAGAAGATGCAACATTAGAGTATAGGCTGTGAACAGTGCAATCGGATATGTAGTCACCACATAAACACCAAAACATGATTGTCACTGCATCATCATGTCAAAAGCTTAAATTTGGTGAACTGAGTTTCCATAGTAGTTCAGCTGAAAATCAACACAAGGCAAACTAGAGACATCTGCAGGACTGTAGGCATGCTAAAAATAACATTAACTGAAATTCTTCACACATTCACTGAAAAACGGGATTGATTAGAATATCGATCTTAGGATTTTAAGATTCGATTAGATTCAAATGAAATGATTTCATATGGATTTTTTTCTATATTTATTCCCAGCCCTAATCATCATCATCATCATCATCACTGCTACTAACTACTGGCAGCATTTGTCTCCTCAACCAGTAGCATTTAGGGCCCTGGTGTCAACTTGTGTTCATGGCCACAGGGGCACTAAAACATACACCAGATGGTAACAACTTAAAAGTCTGAGTTAAGGGGTGAGCACATTCTGAGAGGATGGCCTTTGCTTTTTTCCCTGATGCCCCATTCTAGCACACTCGAGGCCACCTATAACATACCATAAATGTAATAATGCTAACACTACATAACCTATAGGTTACAGTGTTAGTAGAAAATATTAATCACAACAGCAACTACAAGCAATTTGACCATAAATAACTTGAGTATTTCCATTTCATGCAACTTTATACTCCCACTCCACTATATCAGAGGCAAATATTGTACCTTTTAATCCACTACATTTGTCTGACAGCTTTAGTTACTAGTTACTTTTCGGGTTACAGTTTTTCATAAACATACGATGATCTCATACAGTAGAATATGTTGCATTTCTGTAGATTAAACTACCTCACAGTATATAAAGTAGTTAAAATTAACTCAACTTAAACACCTACAGCAGTAAAATGCAACATTTATGCAGCAGTGATATTAATCCAAAAATATAATATAGGCTATAATAGTAACACAGTGGCTGTGTCTCGTTTGGAAGACTGCATGCTAGGTAGGACGCGTCCTTTGAAGACTGCAGTATACCGAGTGCCCTCTTTTAAACAAGCCTCGTTTAAATGAGACGGCCTTCCTAGGACAAACGGAAACGAAACGTAACATGGTTGCTATGACAGCACGCCACTCTTTAACAAGCGCGAGCGCTTTGAGTGAGAAGGGAACAAAGTCCCTTAGAAGGGAATGTATGAGGTACATTTTAGGAGAGTTATAATGATGTAAAGAGAAAAGAAAATAGATTTTACAGGTGTACTTTTAGTCTAATACTTTATTTTAATTATATATTAATATAATTATACATATTTTATACTCTGTACCCATCTACTGAGGTACTTCAACTTGGGGATTACCATTACTTGCGTTTGAACATCATATTTACGGGCAAATTGGCGTAATTTTTTTTTTTGACATTTCCACTGAAGCAAAGAATTGTGGGTTGTGAGTGACCACGAAGGATACACCTCATTCATCCTCTGAATTCCCGTGAAAGAAGGTCGCATTTGAAAGCTGCATTCGGAGTGTCCTACTTACTTTTCTGAAACGAGACAGCCTCGATGACGTATGCGGCCGATAAATGAGACCTCCGGAGGACGCATCCTTCCAAACGAGACACAGCCATCAACACAATCAAGATTGAAGGATTTTTTTCACCAGGCGCTGGCGAACGTGGACACCTCAGTTATCCTGTCAGTTAGCTAAGTAATCCAGTTCTATGTCAGCTTTCACACCCCATAAGTTCCCGCCATAAAGCCCCTGCCCTTTTGCTGAGATGCCCTTCAAATGCCACCAAACATGAAAGCTTATACACCCCAAATGAAATTACTTTTTTACGCTTAATAAATTTAGGGGTGTAAAAATGCGTCTGTAGATTATGCTGAAACTTCAATCCATCGATTACAGAATTGAATAATCAATTACAATGACTATAATAATGCCCATTGTGTTACAGAAGCCGCCTATACACGAAGGGGTTTTGAATCCGGAATCACTCACATGCAAAGCAAATATCAAAATGTCACTCGACCAACACATTGTAAAAGGTTTCACTGTTATTTGTATATTTATTTGTGTACTCCAGTAAATGTTGATTCAGCACTTATTTTTATTTTGTGTGTGATTTTTGTTTTCTTCTGAAAAAAAAAAAAAGAAAAAAAAATCTAGCAAATATGAGATTCACATATGGGAGTGTAGAATGGTAAACTCTTTTATAATTTAATGCAAATGTTTTCATTACAAATGATATGATCAGAATAACAATTTGAGTAAAAGGTAGTTTTGTAGGTGTTTGTTTCCCCTATTAAGCACAATGTGCATTTACCTTTAAGCTGTAACATAATTCGATTTAGGCCTAAATTTAGCATGTTCTAACAGATGACCCCCAATCTAGGGCAAGAAGAAGGTAACTTGTCCTAGCTGTCATTTGATTTTTATAAAATGTATAAAATACATTTGATATCATTCTTAATCAAGTTTTTATTTTATTTTATTTTTTATTTTTATGTCATCTAATGTAAAAAAGTACAAACAAATATTCCATGTTATTATGTATTTTTTTCATAATCAATTTGATTAATTACATGATACATAAATAATGACAGACAAACCATTATACCAGTAAAACTGATTCATCTGAAAGAAAAAAATAGATATATTCTATGAATTACAAACAGGCCTATTAAAAAATCCATATTTAGACACCAATGTATTTTATTAAAAGTTTATAAAATACATGGGTGGGTGGCATGATTGTCACATCACCCGAATTTAGGGTTCCCTCACCTCCGAAATCCCACTTTAACCCCAGCCTTTATGTGATATTTGGAGTTTCAGAGTTCTTGCCACCATTCACTTTGATTGTATGGAACTACAGAGCTGAGATATTCTTCGAAAAACAATAATTTGTGTTTGCAGTAGAAAGAAAATCATATACATCTGGGATGACAATGACATAAGGGGCTGAGTAAATGATAAGATCATTTTCATTTATGGGTGAACTATCCCTTTAATGAGATCAGGCTGCATTTAAGGTTTAAACTTTTTTGTTGTTGTTATGGCTGCTAGTGCTCATGTAATCATTTCATTCAAGTAAATTTATGTTAATTAAATCAAGTTGTGACAAAACGTTAATAATATGTGTTGCATTAGCTCATTTTACTTCAACAATAGTATTTGCAATACTACCCAACACCACTTAGGGGCACCACAGATAAGAAAATAACTTCTTGAACAACGCACACAAAGGCACACAAATAAATACAGCTAATCTTCCTGAACTGGATCTTTCACAGAAATGAACTACCTTTGTATTGCAATGAGAGCTTAAAATAGAAACATACCCTAATTAGGCCTGTCAATTTATGAGGGTGGTGTGTCGTACTGTAAGTAAGACCCTGCAGTCTGAAATGTTTGCAATTAAAGTATTATTGAAGAAACTGTAAACTGACAGAAGGCAAAAACACACAGTAGGGGACTGATTTTGTGACTGTATTACTACCAACTAATTTACCCCAACCATAGGTGGTAAATTATGTTTAATTAATTCTTCAAGTCATTTAACTCCAATTGTGTATCTACTGTTTGTTCACTACTGACTTTAATATGTATACTTTTCTTTATCAAACATTTAATCCATAACTGTTGAAACAGTAGGGGAGAACCTGTATAAATACAAAGCTCAGTATAAATGTAGGAGTAGAGTTTATGCACAATAATCTCACAATTGCCATTTGATGTCTTTAAAGGTGCAATTCAATCCTCTACCCCCTTCCAAAATAACAGACTGTTTCAGTAACAATTGACACAGATATTTAAAATATAATATTTTAGCTTTGATGTAATATTACATCAAAGCTTAAAATGTTTTGTTTTAAATATCTGTGTCAATATATATATATATATATATATATATATATATATATTGGCTGTAATTTTATTTTTAAGTAGAATTCGTACATCATTTTATCATTCAAAAAGTGTCTCTTAGGGATTTCAAGTATATTCCAATATGTATTTTCCATATCAACATGTCTTGCTTGCTGTGTGAAACAAGAAATTCCATATACTGACCTACTTCAGCCTTGTTTGAGTTAGGATTGTTCATTTAAAAGCTCTCTGCATAATGTTGATCTTTTATAGTTTAGAAAGCACACTTTTGTTTTACACTGCTGGGTAGATATTGAAATGCCTACACTCCATACTTTGTGTGTTGCTTTGATCTAATGGCACTCTGCTGATCAAATGCAATGAATGCATCCAGGCTAATAATCATTACCTAATTATTATTTTTATTATTTTTATTTTTTTGTAGTCTGAATGATTGATCAAACATGGCAAAATGTTAATTGCTGTAGAGGTACTGCACTCAGCATGGGGTTGGGAATTATTATGGAATAATTAGCTCGCTCTACAATAAAAAGAGGAGAGAAACTGCTTTTGGAGATGAAGAAAAAGATCTGCTGGCTCTGAAATTCCCCTATTCCTTTGCTCTGCTACATAGTTTCTACTAAAATGGTTTCTTTTGTTTTATAATGCAGTAGAAACATAATTACAGGGCCCCACAAAGTATTTTGGAGACTTTTGGATGCTAAAGTAACACTTAAAATGTTTGAATTTCACTGCATTTGATATCAAAATATCACACCAAGTGGCATCTGATCTGCAAATAAATGATTCTAGAGTAGACTGTTTCTAAAAACTGAAGTTACTTTTCTGAGCCATTTTTGCAATTATTTTTAACCAATTTTTTGTGGAGGTACCAAGTCAGTTCCCATCAAGTTCACACAGGTGTGAACCACCAAGGACACGTTCCTCTAACGTGTGACAAACAGAAAGTGTCCAAATA
This sequence comes from Myxocyprinus asiaticus, assembly GCF_019703515.2. NCBI lineage: Eukaryota > Metazoa > Chordata > Actinopteri > Cypriniformes > Catostomidae > Myxocyprinus > Myxocyprinus asiaticus. The sequence goes on from NC_059366.1 coordinate 23,770,040, forward strand.
CATTATATATATAAATCTATTGTATTATGGTTGACAACCTAACAAACCTTTTTTGTGAAATTGTGTTGCAAGTTTATTTGAAAAGTGTGTTAGTACTTTAATTCTTTAAATGCCGCTTAATTTGATATTCTATTAAATAATGAAAAGACGATTCATATATTTGTAAGTGTTCAAATATTTTTTGCCGCTTCATCTGAAAGCTGATGATTTTCGAATTACTCGTTATAAAATAAAATAAAAATCATGCAAGTACTTTTTTCTTGTAAACCTTCACTCTCTGTAGATTTTTTTTTTTTTTTTACCATCATACATATAGAGATATACAGCCAGTCCTAATTTGAAATCCCTTTTTTTTTTTTTTTTTTTTTTTTTTTAATTGGAGGGAAACTAAGGAGGCAATTTGGATTAATTTTAAAAAGTCTTCTTTTCCCAATAGAGAAATACAATTATGGAAATAATTATATTATTCATCATTCAGCTACCATGCCCGGAATAATTTAGCAGCTTTCCCTCATTTCCATTCCAGAATATTTTCACTGCTCTATAGACAAACAAAAGCAAAGCAAAAATAGTTTAAGTATACACAGGAATGATGTGCTCTACCAACACAACTTGAACACATAAAAATCATCTTTTTGTCCTCAAGTAACAACAATTTTGTGGTGCACGTAAAAATCTGAAAAGAAGTGACTTAAGACATAAAGGTTAGTATCAGCCATATTAATTTTTAATAAAGCTGACTTTGACAAATGGAATGAAACTGATTAACTGAATGCTGCTAAATTTTCATTATTTTTATATTTATTTGCTATATTTTTCAGATTACTTATGTCTTCCTGTCTTACTGAAGACAGTCTCTGATGTCAGTTTTACAAAAACAAAAAAACAAAAAAAACATTCAGACTTGAAATTTGAAAATATTTGTGAATATATTACATATTAATGATAACATCAACAAATATTAACTTTATCATTTTTCTTATAGTTATTTAATAATTATACTGTAGGTAAACCTCACCAGACCATGTACGCAGAGTTGTACTGTTGTATACTTGATAAGAAAAATATTTTTTTAATGCTAATACTGATGTAAAATAATTATATAAATATATATATATATATTTTAAATTATATATATATATACTTTTAATTCAGTCAGTCATGACCAACTGATGCAAAATAATGGAATCAACTAATTGTAAATTCAATTCACTGAACAAAATTAAAGTCTTAAGCAATAAAAAATAATCAGAATATCAGTCAATTAAGAAAACAAAACAAAACAATGTTGTCATTTCAATATCTCCTTAAATTCTTCTTCAGGATTTAATTCATAGCACAGAACAACCCCATTTATGGAAGCCCAAGCGATGCATGGTGTAGTAAACCTGGCAGCCCAGTTCCCCTGTGGGCGACACAACAATAGCCCCTCCACCTCCCTGCACTCTCTCTCCCATGTGAAGTGGCGGCGGCTACTGCAGCTGATTTCCCTGCATTGCACAAAAACAACACCCAAGTGTATGACAGTATCAGTAGACTTAGAAAGACTTTATCTGGCTGGCATTAACAAACTATTAACTTTTATTGTACTTCCTCAGAAGCATCTTTTGGGTCATGTTGTATAAACCGAACTGAATAAATTGGACAGAGGGATTTTTAAATGTTTATGATTAAAATGAGGCTGTGAACAATGAACATGTGTTATTCTGGCATCCCTGTAACTATTATATATGCTTATGCATTCTGATTGTCCATCCTGGAGGTGTTTGATTATATTCTCTTAAACAGACAGTTTCAAGCACTCAAAGGGATAGTTTACGCAAAATTTTTAATTCTGTCATCATTTACTGAACCAAACCCGTATTGCTTTTTTTCTTCTGTGGAACACAAAAGATGTTATGACTGACTTAGCCTCAGTCATCTTTTTGCCATACAATGACAGTGATTACCTATTCTACCTAGCATCTCCTTTTGTCTTCAACAGAGGAAAGAAAGTCATACCGGTTTTGAAACAACATACGGGTAGGAGTATGACACCAGAATTTAATTTTTGGGTGAACTATCCCTTTAAAACATTTTCTATTGCACTATTATTTCCCTGGAATGCTGCACGACAAAAAGGAACTCTGGAGCGTTCGATCTCTGTGTGCTGTATGATGAAGTACTGCACATAGTTAGTGTCCTTGGACATGTAGCAGGTCATGTAATGAACAAAATAAAACCATGCTGCTCTCATGGTTTGCTCTTTCCATCACTCTTACCATTGCAGGCTCCAGAAATGGTAACCTCAGCATTTGTATCCACTTTGGAAATAAAATAACCCAATAAACTGTATTTCTACTAAACACAAGAGTTCCACATGTAGCCATTCAGATTAGTCAAAGTTAGGTGAAATGGTTCTATTTTCTATAGCAAGAGTAGTAACTGATAAACATGGACTGTCATTGAAAAACAGAAAGGCCACACTTGCAGTTTTCATTAACACAGAATGCGAAAGCGAACAATAGCCTGCTGACCCCTCCACACTGTTTACACACACACACACACAAACACACACATACACACACACATACACACATACCATTATCATCTGCCCACTGTGGCAGCCCATCCGATCCTTCCTGCCTCACACAGCAATTAAAATGACTGGCAATAGAAGCACCAGATTGTAGTGTGGTTTGACATTCACTCTGCCTGGTTATACAAAATCTGATAATAATAGCAGAATATTGGTGAAAGGACAGGGAAAGAAATAACAGAGACCTTGCAAACTAAAACAATATGAACACAAATTGCATAATAGTAAAAACACAATTAAAGGGGCAGATAAAGTAAGAAATAAACATATTTTAATTCAAAACACAGAAGGCACATTTTGTCAAATGTGTCCAATTGAAAATGAAATGACATTAAACCATGATTGCATATTTGTTTTTGTTACATAAACTATATAAAGACAATCTATCCATCACAGAGCTGACAAATGATCAAGATGGTAATGAGGAGGGTATATTAATCTTGACCTCTTCTCTCTAATTAAAATTCCTCCTTAAGTCCTTCCTCAGTAACTTTTTGTTCATGTCATCTTGGACTTACAGTGAAACCTAGTGGTGTGGATGCATCATTATTCAAAATCAATAAATTTAAAACAGATGCCATTTCAGAAATTCACTATCAGCCATGATTAATTTAATCCAAGCATGAAAGTGTCCAATAACAAGACGGTTACTGAGATCAAGCGAGTTGTATTCAGCTGTTCATGTGATTCTAAAATGGCAAACCCCATGAGGGCACCCCTGCCCTATGTAGAATAAAACAGCTTTTATAAGTTTACTGATATGACTAGAGTAAAATTACAATTTCTTTAGGAGCAAAACTTTTTTAATGGGTAAAAAATTACTGAATGCACCTTTAAACCAAAAGTTTACAAGTTCACTGGTTCATATAGTCCTGGAGTGCATTAAGGTAAACATATTTGACGTGCTGTCCATAATGGGGTGGGGGGGTCTCGAGCACAGGACTGGGCTTGAGCTCTGAGATCCCCCCGGACTATATGACTAAAGCAAGAAATAGAAATGAAATTTAGAAATAATTGGTATAGGCATTATGAAATACAAAGGTGTAGATGGGGAGGTCGAGGAATGCTGGAAGAATCGTCACCGGTGCGAGTGATGCAGCCGCATATATACCCTTGGGATATGATTGGCAGGCCTAGATGAACAAGCTTCTCCCGAATATGCGCTTGGAACTTCATTTAAGCTCAGTATATAAACATTTGTAATGGATTCCAGTTCAGTAATTCACTGAATTTGCCATGTCTCTGTCAGGTGACTAATTTCAACTGCATTGCATTTAATCTTAACATATTACCCAAGAAAAAAAAGTTGAGCAGTCTATCCCCCAAAATAGATTACATAAAGAATTATTAAGAAAACCAAACATGTACACTTATTGTTTGTACCCCTAAAGGTAATCAAGTGTGCATGCACACTCACATACACATTAGGATTAGGGTAAAAGCCTCATACCTTGCTCCATATGACAGAGGATTAATCTGGCTAAGGTGACTTTGAGAATAGACTCTCCATGACTAGTACAGGACACTGCATGGTCCGCGCCACTTCTATTGTCTGCATATACACCAGATCCTTATCGCACAGGAAAAGACAGCAGGACACACAGAGTCGGATCTTAATGTGTGTTACCTCAGGAGAAAACACTGACAATTGAGTATTGATCAGCACTGACACCTTCAAACTAAAACGACTCATTCTACCGTGGTACTATTGCTTCAAAATTAATGTTACTGTGACACTGAGATTATCTATGTCCTCTATTTCTGATCCGACTCACCTATAATAGAAGAATCTCAAACTATTCCCACCATTTTGTTTCTGATTCCACCAGTGGATGTAGCACACACCACATTACCGAAAGAGTCCAGCGCCACGGCTCCAACCGTATCATGCCCCCTATAATTATAAGAAAAATGTTTGATAAGGGTGAATAATAAAAGATTAGCCTTGCTATTTTTCCTCATATCTATAATTTTATGGTCTCAGACATGGTATTTTAAAAAAGGTGCTTTGAAGAGAGAGCATTATTATTCATCACAATCCAAGATGTGCCTCAAGCTCAGTCCCTCTTTGTCAGACAGACTTCAGTCCCAGAATTCAACCTAATATGGTACATTTATAAAGTAGAAGATAAAAGAATTTAAAATCCTCAGACTTTCTTTCAAATTTAGCCTTTGAGCAATTACTTTTGTTTATTTTGGGATTTTCTGCCCCAAAAATGCACATTTTACATTTCTGGTCATGTGAGAAATGTTTGAAAGTGAGCCCACTAATGACAAATCTCACAAATGTATTTAAGAGTGCCAGCACAACCGAAATTGCCTGTCAAATTGCTTGCATCACCATCTGCCTGTCAACAAAAGAAGAGAGCGATGATAAGTGCCCTTTGTCACTCGGAATCACTGCCGCTAGTCTTGCAAAGTACACTAAGAGAGATTGCCAAGAAAGTATTGCATCAGTTCTGATATTCCTACAGACAGACTAAAAGTATGCATTGTTCTTTACAAAAGAACACAATTCTTATGATCTGCACATCAGTCTTCCCCGCCAGCTCACTTTAAAGGAAATAGGATGGAGAGCAGAATGTGAGATGAACAGAGACCCTTGTATTTCACAGGCTTTATATCCCATGAAACTCTGATTAGGGCACCAATGCTGCGGAAAACAAGCGTGTGTTATGAGTTTAAAGCCATGTGGAGGATGTCGGTTCAAGGTGAAATGAAAGAATACAGCCTCCATGTCGTTCTCCTTCTGAGAAATGGAGAGCAAACAAGGTTTTCGTGGAGAATATTTGTCTATAGCAGCTGGCCAAGTATCACGTCAGGTTCCACAAGCGAGGCATCAATCATTTTTGACAGGAGCTTGATTGCTCTTTTAAATCACCAGCGATGCCTGGATTTTGCTCATCAGTTCAGGTGAAAACGGCATTGAAAAGCAGCTTGACAGTGGACTGTTTTTCACACTTGAAAGTGATCGCAGAGTTTCGCAGTAAATCTTCACACATCCATAAACAACCTAATGAAGTGTGCAGACTTTGGAATTAAAACAGGTGGTTGGCTCAACTTTTAGAAATGTACTTTCCACAGACTGATCACTAAAGATGTATAATGAAATATACTTTTAAACATATATAATGTGTTACAGCTGAAGTGTGTAATTTCTGCAACGACACTTGCATCACCAATAGGAATGCCAAATATAATCACAGTTTTCAAACCGATTCCAGTAAATTCACCCCATCTTCTATTTGATGCACAAACTGCACCAAACTCACAAGATTGTTCGAGCCAATGTTGGTGTGCCGGGCTTGATAGGCCAAACAAACGGAGGAATGTTTGATAGCACTACTGAGCCACAGAGTTACTTTTAGGTAAAATCAACCTACAAATAGCTTACTTATAGTTGACTCTGCGTATTGAGCTGGGAGAACAAAAATAACTTCAAAATCACACATCAGCTTTAAAAAGGTTGAACCAACAGTAGAACATTTTGGTCAGTCAAATCAAGTCACATCTTCTGCATATCATTTGCTTTAAAATGAAAATTCTGTCACTAATGCTGTCATTATCTACCCACCCTCATGTTGCTTGAACCTTGTATGACTATGCATGGAACACAAAAGAGGATATCAAAATGTCAAAGCAGCTAATGAAAGGGCATGGTGATTACTGGCTGTCAAGTTCAGTTGCAAATTTGCTTGTTTATTTTAAAATACACTATTTTATATAACATAAAATATATTTGGTTGAGATTTGGTGGACTTGAGTCCCTTTGTAGGCTCAATGAAAATGTAACCACTAAAGAAACCTGTCTTAAACTTACATATAGAACTACTAAGTTATTAAAATTATTCTTAGTTTCATTGTTCATGTCTCACGTGTAGCGCACCAAGTGAGCCAGTACTGCCACTGGTGCCCACTCAAAGGTATAGTTGCATGACACCAGTGCCCTTATTTACTGTATCACTTATAGTCAACCGCCACTTTAATCTAGTATGATGTCCACTATTTAAAAGGGGAGTGCTGACACTGACTGTGGTTATACAAATGCAAGGTTGAACCAACTGGCAAAGAGAAGCTGTATCATCACCTAAATGAAGGTGGAGGATAATTGAGTTCTAGAGGCTGTGTGTTAAAAGCCCAATGATGGCAGTGCTGGGTGAGCAGAGGGAGGCTATCAATAATGAAGCCACAGTAGGGAGGGATGAAAGGCTGTAGCTCAGCCAACTGTCACTTAGCACCTCCACAGCACTATTTTTACAGACTCCCTCGGGGGCTGGGGTTACACCCCACCATGGCCCTGACTCCACCACTACTCAACACGCAGCCTGGGGAAGTGGAGGTGGCAGGTATAGGCTGCTCTACTGGAGCCCGCACCGCTCTACCTGCACTGCCCGAGGCCCTCAGGGAATGACTTGAGCTCCGAACAGGGGCAGCATGTGAATATGTTGCCATTCTCAACACATGGCCTCAATGTCATAAAGGACCACTGTCCCACTGCCCTAAAAGCATTCGACTATACCATATAGTGACGAAAAATATAATAAAGTGTTAATATAATACATATTTTATATTTAAATTTATAATCCACTTATAGAGCTCTATTTTCGTGTGTGTGCAAAGCACAGCACTATGTGCAACGACCGTGCACTACGTCTTATCCAATTTTCGTGAGAGCACTTATTCTAAGTGCAATTTTTGTGCCAGCGCAAAGTGTAAGTGGGCGTGGGTGGGAGTGTTTGCACTATCTGTGGGCATACGTGCAAACTGTGGATGTATTGTATGTTAATGAAGTGGCGCAATATGCAATTTGCTATTTGCCTGAGAAATCATTGCACTAAAACATTTCAAAAGCATGTCTGTTTTCAGAGCAAAGTCCAAACTCAGTTCTTGCATTTGCATTTTGGAGATTCCACGAGCAGGTGGTTATAAAGTTCATGTCCAAACTTTGAAAATATTTGGAACATCAAATTATGTCCCTGACTATCAGAGTTGAAGCTGTCTTATGAAACAAAAATGTATGAGATTTGTGTTAAAATATCTAAAGGTCATGGTTTATTTTCAATTATTAAAATTATGTTTTTATTTACAATTGCATTTATGATCTAATTTGGATTGGTATTTTTCTGCCTGTTGTCATAGAGTGATTTTCAAGTGGTCAAAAAGTGCCGGTGAAAGAAGTTGGAGAGGATAAAATGTTTGGATTTGGTATATTATTTTTTTGACCATTTCTTTTGATCATATTATTTTGATTATATTTTATTTTCGTTTGAAGTACATTTTTAATTTAGAAATATTTGGGGTTAAAAAAATGTCTTGTTTCAATAAATTCATGTAATTTAGACGTGAAATGCAAGCCGATATAATCACTATTAACACTAGTCATGCATTTTGTGTCAGTAGAAGAAAATTATTACAGTTTTTTGTGAATGCTTAAACACTAACAGTGATTCTTGAAGCACTGTCTCTGAAAACATTAATACTTGTAGCCAATGCATTTACCAAGAGTGCCAAACTGAATGCACGTTCTCTGCTTTACACTCAGATTGTAATTTTATAACACACTTTTAGAAAAACTTTAAACAAAACTCACTGCTTTATACTCAGTTTGCAATTTAATAACACACTTCTATCAAAACTGTAAACATTGGTCTCTACTTTGCTACACTATTTCACCAATTGCCTTTCATATTGACACATGTGAAAACACTTTTAGATAATGAGTTCACTTACAAATCAGAGCTTGAGCACTATAAATAGGCCACAGTCTTATGGCCAGTCCCACAAAGAAGGCGAGATGTAAAAAACTTTTTTTCTAGCACAAATGTTTTTGTTTTCTTCTACTGTGCTTTTGTTGTTTGAGGATTGTAAGAACATTGAGAAAACAAATACAGTAAATCATATTTTCCCCTTATTTGTAGTGACATTGTGTTATGTTCGGAATAAACATCCATACTTTGCACATTTGGATGCCTGTGTGTATGTGTGTTTCCCTATCTGTCACTCACTCGACATTGTGTCGATGTAGTGACACTAGGGGTCAGTCTTGGGAGCCCGAGACACCTCTGGTCTTTGATAAAAGGCCATTGAAAATTGGCGAGTGGTATTTGCATGCCACTCCTCCGGACATACGGGTATAAAAGGAGCTGGTATGCAACCACTCATTCAGATTTTCTCTTCGGAGCCGAACGGTCATGCTCATTGAGCTGAATACTACTGTTTATTCACCTCTGCTGGATCTGACGGCGCATTTCAGCGGCTTCTCCTTCCTCTGCACTGGTGCACTGCAGAGAACGCCCCTGGGCACTTCGGCAGAAAAACTAGAGAGTATATTTTCTGAAAGAGCTTTTTCCCTCTAAAAGAGTATATATTTCTCTAAAAGAGTGCACGCACGGAACGTCTTTTTAAAGACGCATCTTTTTAAAGATGCCTTTCCGATTGTGTGTTACTCCTGGTTGCGGTCGTTATCTCTCAACTTCAGATGGTCATGATCGCTGTCTTTCGTGTCTGGGCGCGACCCACACGGAGGCAGCGTTTGTGGATGGTTCATGTTCTCACTGCGAGAACATGACCATGGCAACGTTGCAGTCGCAGCTTGCTTTCATAAGGGCTCCCCGCCTCGGTCCTTCTACGTACGGGTATGAGGCCAGCACGGCTAGCACTGGGGGCGATTTGGGGACCCCAATGGGATCGTCTCCGCCGGGTATCCCCCCGCGGACCTCCCATTCCCCAGCACGCTCATCTGCCCCAATCGGGCTTCCGGATGAGTTCGCCGGCTCATTTCACGGCGAGTCTGGCTTCTTGTTCAGAGACCACGAAGATGGTGAGCTCTCGAGTGCAGCATCGGAGAGCGGGCTTGTCCAGTCGGATGCACAAGCCTCAGCTGGGATTCCCCCTTTGGGGATGATTGCCCAGTCACAGGCCGATGCCGAAATGATGGACATGCTTTCCCGGGCGGCCGCGAGCGTCGGGTTAGAGTGGAACCCTCCGCTCTCCCCTGAAACCTCGTGGCTTGATGATTGGTTTCTGGGCTCGCGGTGCCGCTCAAAGCAGCCACGCCCCGCTACAATGCCATTCTTCCCGGAAGTGCATGAGGAGCTGACGAAGTCATGGGAGGCACCTTTTACTGCCCGGCCCCAATTCCGCAGTTCCCCCGCTCTCACTACCCTCGATGGTGGGGCGGCCAGGGGCTATACGGCGATTCCCCCCATGGATAATGCGCTCGCGGTGCACCTATGCCTGCAGAGCGCTGCCACCTGGCACGGACGCCCTAGGCTCCCGTCCAAGCCCTGTAGGCTCACATTGTCCCTGACGGCTAAAGCCTACAGTGCTGCTGGACAAGCCGCCTCTGCCCTGCACGCCATGGCTCTCCTGCAGGTCCACCAAGCCAAGGTGCTGAAAGAAGCGCACGAGGGTAGTTCCGCCCCATATTTGATGCAGGAACTGCGCTTGGCGACCGACCTCCGAGCGACTAAGGTCACGGCGCGGTCTTTCGGGTGGACAATGGCCACACTAGTGGTCCAGGAGCACAACTTTTGGCTTAACCTGGTCGAGATGGGTGAGCCGACAAGACACGGTTCCTTGCTGCCCCCATTTCCCAAGCGGGCCTATTCGGCGACACCGTTGAGGACTTTGCCCAGCAGTTCTCGGCGGTGAAGCAGCAGATGGAGGCAATCCGGCACATCCTGCCCCATCGTGAGGCCCCATCTGCTGGTAGGTCTGACGACGCTGTCCCCTTAGTCCCCCTCACACGGAACTTGGCCGCGTGGTACTTTCCAATCCGTTGCGATGGCTGATCCTGACCGTCCAACTCGGCTACATGATTCAGTTCGCCAGGTGCCCGCCCAGGTTCAGCGGTATTCATTTCACCTTGGTCAAGGGCGAAAACACTGCCACTCTGCGCATGGAGATCGCTACCCTCCTATGGAAGGACGCGATAGAAACTGTCCCTTCAGCCGAGATGAAGAAGGGGTTTTACAGCCCCTACTTCATCGTACCGAAAAAAGGCGGTGGGTTGCGGCAAATGTGGGACCTGCGAGTACTGAACCGGGCTTTACACAGACTCCCGTTTAAGATGCTGACGCAAAAACGCATTCTGGCGAGCGTCCGGCATCAAGATTGGTTCGCGGCTGTAGACCTGAAGGATGCGTACTTCCACGTCTCGATCCTTCCTCGACACAGACCCTTCCTGCAGTTCGCGTTCGAGGGTCAGGGGTATCAGTACAAAGTCCTCCCTTTCGACCTGTCCCTGTCTCCTCGCGTCTTTACGAAGATCGCAGAGGCTGCCCTTGCCCCGTTAAGGGAGGTGGGCATTCGAATTCTCAACTATCTCAACGACTGGCTAATCCTAGCTCACTCTTGAGACATATTGTGCGCACACAGGGACCTGGTGCTCTCAAACCTCAGCCGACTAGGACTTCAACTGGGAAAAGAGCAAGCTCCTCCCGGTTCAGAGCATCTCTTTTCTCAGATTAGAGTTGGACTCAGTCTCCTTGATGGCGCGCCTTACGAACGAGCGCGCCCAGTCGGTGTTGGCCTGTTTGAAGGTGTTCAAACAGAAAACAGTGGTTTCACTGAAACTTTTCCAGAGGCTCCTGGGGCATATGGCGTCCTCGGCGGTTGCCACCCCCCTCGGGTTGATGCATATGAGGCCGCTTCAGCACTGGCTCCAGACTTGAGTCCCAAGATGGGCATGGCACCATGGGACACATCGCGTTGCCATCACATCGGTCTGTCAACGTCTTTTCAGCCCTTGGACCGACCTATCGTTTCTACGAGCAGGCGTTCTTTTAGGACTGGTCTCCAGGCGTGTCGTGGTCACGACCGATGCCTCCAAAATGGGCTGGGGTGCTGTTTGCAACGGGCACGCAGCCGCCAGCCTCTAGACGGGCCCTTGACTGCATTGGCACATCAACTGCCTTGAGTTGTTGACAATTCTGCTCACCCTGCGGAGGTTCCGGCCGTTGATCCAGGGCAAGCACGTGTTAGTTCGGACAGACAGCATGGCAATGGTAGCATATATCAACCGCCAAGGCGGTCTGCACTCTCATTGTATGTCACAACTCGCCTGCCGTCTCCCCCTCTGGAGTCAGCAGCACTTCAAGTCGCTGCGAGCCACTCACATCCCGGGCAACCTCAACACTAAGTGAGTCTGCTTGCACAGACCCTGTGCAAGGTCAGGGAGGACGAGGAGCAGGTCGTCCTGGTAGCACCCTACTGGCCCACCCAGACGTGGTTCTCGGACATCACGCTCCTCACGACAGCTTCCCCCTGGCGAATTCCCCTGAGGAAGGACCTTCACTCTCAGGGATGGGGCACCCTCTGGCACCCACGCCCAGACCTCTGGAATCTCCATGTCTGGCCCCTGGATGGGACGCGGAAGACCTAAGCGGTCTACCACCCACAGTGGTAGACACGATCACTCAGGCTAAGGCCCCCTCTACGAGGCGCCTGTAAGCCTTTAAGTGGCGTCTGTTTGCTAAGTGGTGTTCTTCCCGATGCGAAGACCCACAGAGATGCACAGTCGGATCAGTGCTTTCCTTCCTGCAGGAGAGGCTAGAAGGGAGGCTGTCCCCTTCCACCTTGAAGGTGTATGTTGCCACCATAGCAGCACACCACGACGCAGTCGATGGTAAGTCCTTAGGGAAGCACGACCTGATCATCAGGTTCCTAAGAGGTGCCAGGAGGCTGAATCCCTCCAGACCGTGCCTCGTTCCTTCATGGGACCTCTCTGTAGTTCTTCAAGGTCTACAGAGAGCCCCCTTTGAGCCTTTGCAGTCAGCCGAGCTTAAGGCACTCTCCTTGAAGACTGCCCTCCTGACTGCGCTCACTTCCATCAAGAGGGTAGGTGACCTGCAAGCGTTCTCTGTCAGCGAAATGTGCCTGGAGTTCGGTCCGGGATACTCTCACGTGATCCTGAGACCCCGACCGGGCTATGTGCCCAAGGTTCCCACCACCCCTTTTAGGGACCAGGTGGTGAATCGGCAAGTGCTGCCCCAGGAGGAGGCAGACCCAGCCCTGTCGTTGCTGTGTCCGGTGCACGCTTTACGCATCTATTTGGATCGCACGCAGAGCTTTAGAATCTCTGAGCAGCTCTGTGTCTGCTCTGGTGCACAGCGGAAAGGAAATGCTGTCTCCAAGCAGAGGATCACCCACTGGCTCATTGATGCCATAACTATGGCATATCTCGCCCAGGACATGCCGCCCCCAGTAGGGCTATGAGACTATTCTACCAGAGGTGTAGCGGCTTCCTGGGCCCTTGCCAGAGGTGCCTCTCTAACAGACATTTGCAAAGCAGTGGGCTGGGCAACACCCAACACCTTTGCAAGGTTCTACAACCTCCGGGTGAAACCGGATTCATCCCAGGTAGTGGCACGCAACACAAGCGGATAAGCCCGGGATAGCTGGCCGGGTGTATCGCTTGCACATAGTGCCTTCCACCTCCCTTGGAGCTGAAGACATGTGCCATTAATTCCCAGTAGTGTTCACAATCTTTGTTCCCTTTTTGACTTCCTCCGAGACCTGTGGCAGCCGAGTTTTCGGAGAGACTCGTTGCCGGCCCAGTACACATGCTAACTAAGAGTCCTGTTCTGGGGTAGGTGCTCCGCATGTGGCGGTTCCCTGTAAGGCTAACCCCATGTGATATATATATCTTCTGCTAGTTCGTTTCCCTGTTGGCAAACTGCGTCTTCCTAGGGCAGAGCCCCTCTGCCCCAGTCACCATGTTTGTAGTAACTCCTCCCCCGTTGGATAGGATCTACCTTGAAGACTCTCCACATGGTCGGAAAGACCATATGACGTATTCTTCCACTTAAATATCCCCACCCTCTCTTTGGGCGAGGTGTGGTCTCCGCGGTGTCTTCCCCTTGGGAGGGACACCCCCCGACTAGACCTGGCCTGCCCAGTCGGATAATCCCCCTTCTTTTTTAGGGAGTGGAAAAAGAGAAGGGGAAAAGAGGCCACGACTGGGATAAGCCTGTCTCTATCTTTTGGGTAGTTGACTTGTCCCTAAAGGGCTGTTCGACACTCATGACTTTGTTGGGAGAGGTTACGTGTCGACCTGGTGTGCTGGCTATGAGGCACACAGTAGTCTGCCCACCACACACCGCCAGTTCACGAAACACAGTTCAGCCAATTGTGGTGTTTCATATAGGGACCCCTAGTGTCACTACATCGACACAACGTCGAGTGAGTGACAGACAGGGAACCTCATGGTTACTTGTGTAACCTCCGTTCCCTGATGGAGGGAACGAGACTTTGTGTCCCTCCTGCCACAACGCTGAACTACCCGCTGAAATGGCCGGACCTTATATCGGCTCCTCAGCATAAAACCTGAATGAGTAGTTGCATACCAGCTCCTTTTATACCCGTATGTCCGGGGGAGTAGCATGCAAATACCACTCGCCAATTTTCATTGGCCTTTTATCAAAGACCAGAGGTGTCTCGGGCTCCCAAGAGTGACCCCTAGTGTCACTACATCGACACAACGTCTCGTTCCCTCCATCAGGGAATGGAAGTTACACAAGTAACTTGTGTAACATGACGTTACTACATGTATGACAAAACTTTATTGCAAACTGCTATGCCCTGCACACAGAAAAAGCAAAAGCCACAAGTGTTTTTCATTTATACTATCAGTGCGTAGTTGGTGCTTCATGTGCTTATATAAATGATGGTTTGTGTGTACTGTATTGACGCAAAAACAAAATTTTGTAAAAGAGTTTGAAGAGTTTTGCAAGAATTGTTTGCTTTTGCAAGAGACGCATAATGTTTTGCTAGTTTGGTGTAAGGTTTTGAGGTTAGTGTGTAGAGTTTTGCAAAAATAGCCTATAGTTTCAAGGATAGTGCCAAAGCAATCAGAAAAAACTGTAAAAATACTTACATTCCCTATAATTTAACAGCGCGTACATCCAAATCCTGAAAAAAATAACATCCTCTAAGCATATAAAAAATGTGTTCATATTTCTATTATTCTAATTCATTGCATACAGTCCATTTACACTACTAACTTCTTATGAATGTGCTGTCTTTGTTTATATCACTGGTGCTTGAGGGAATGGACTATATAATAGGATGCAGACACTGCAATAACCAGAGAAGAAACTCCAAATTAAATTGCACTTGGCCCAGCCCATTAGTGCGTGATTTTGGACCAAAAATTATTTCAAACAAACAAACAAACAAATGTGAATACTGTTTTAAAACCAACATCTAACCAAAACACCTCCCACAAAACACCTCTTAAGCAAAACTAGAGTTCTCTAGTGCTCTAAAGAACTAGACCAACTGCACTACAACCTATGTACCTATTCACATTATTTCCATATTTACTGTGGAACTATGGATATTTATTGAGACAATACTCTGCTGTCTCTAATAATACAACTTTACATCTCTGTGTGACTCTCTGTACAACACCACACTGTGACTGGATTAAACCATAACTCTGGTTTAGGAAACTTTTAAATATTAAAGTGGTTATTAATGTCATTTCTTTTCTTTTTTTTATTTGAATGCTGTGCATTTTAGATCACAAGCAAGTGTATGAGGTCAGTGAAGCTTGATTGAAGCATTGATCAAGACCTGATGAATTTTTAATACTGGCTATTAAAGAGATCTGCCAATCCACTGTAAGGCCAAGGTCTTTTGGGGCAGCCAAGACAGGTGCTGCAGCAAATCGATTCTCATGTATTCTAGGGGTTTTGTTTCCTCCCTGCTCACTTTCTTACAAGTAGGGCTGAAACGATTAGTCGACATTATCGACAATGTCAACAACAAAAAATTGTCGAATAGTCGTTTGATCTCATTTAACTTAACATGAGATCACATTAAACTCTAATGAGGGCGCGCGAAAAGAGCACCAACCGCAGCTTGCACCTGATTGAGGAGAGCTGTCTAAACTTTCCAAACAGCTTCAGGTGATGTAGATCGCAAAGTATTAGGAAATTATACAAAAATACAAAAGTAAATACAGAAGCACTCTCGTTGTGAAATAAAGCTGAGCTGGAGCTGATGTTCCACTTAAGCAAAACTTGCATGTCAGAGCGTCTTTTAAGGAAACACCTCTGCAAGTCTGCATTATATCTTTAATGTATCATTTATTAAAATTCAAATAAAAAGGTCATGTAAATAAGTACAAACTCCGAAACTGGCATTTCTCTGTGCAGTCAGCACCGCTTCTATGAGTCGCTTGAAATTACCCGATGTAAGGGGGAGAGATTAAAACTGCATCCCGGCTGATGCACACTTTGGCACGGGGACGCTTGTCCTTCGCATACATGCTTGATGCAGCTAGATTATAACATGATGGTTCACGACGTATTGAATCATAATATATGTGTCACTGTGTGTATCTTATTGTAAAGAAAATCGACAATACGCAGCTTTATTAAAAGAGAAAGTTTGTTTTTTTAGTTAAAGATGGATCGAAGTGAACTAAAAGATGAGAGAGGGTAGTTTTCGCCCCATTATACACTGCAACAAAATGCGTTTTTGATTTGTTTTTGTTTTGGCTTGTTTTCCAATATAAATATCTAAAACTCCTTTAATACTACGTACATTTCCTTTAGCAGCTATACTGTAGAAGAAATTTTTTATCTGAGAATGTTTAATATAATAAATATTTTAAAATATCAAAAATTCCTTAAAACAACATACATTTACCTAAGAAGCAACATATTACATAACAATATATAAGATATTATTTCAGAGAATATATCTTGAATATAATTATATTTGGACTTTTCTGCACTGACAGAAGTATAAACCAGTTAAATAATACACTTATATACAAAATACACTTATAGGACTATTCAAGATACATTATCTGAAGCAATTCTTAATATCTTATATGTTGCTTCTCAAGTAAATGTATCTTGTTTTAAGGATTTTTAGACAATTTTAAATGGAAAACAAGACAAAACAATTGATAACAATATAATTGTTTGCAGTGAATTTAATTTTTTACTAAATTAAACGTAATAAAAAACTTTGTTTTTTCTTTAATTCAATGAATGTCATTTAGTGGTATTTTTAAAATATTATTTTATACTCTTTATTGTTTGTAAGCACGTTTAATACAACATTTTAAATCAAGGCACAAGCTGAATAGTTGATTAAGAGCTAAATGTTGCAATAATCTCCTGAATAGTCAAATAATCATCCTAATAATCGTTAGATTAGTCGATTATCAAAATAATCATTTGTTGCAGCCCTACTTACAAGGTAAGCTTGGGAGAATTTAGATTCGAAAGAAAGCGGGAAATTGAAAAGAAACTTTGATATATGTTTTGAAGAAAAACATTAGAGCTGGGTATTGATACAGATTTCAAGATTCGATTTGATTCCAGTTCACAAGCTCTCGATTCATTTAGACTTGATTCTGATTTTGATTCAATTCAACTCGATATCGATTCACATAGGTTTTATATCAGTTGTAATGTCCCTTTTGCTTAAATATTAAAACAGTTCTCTCCCAGCTAATGCTGTTAATTATACAGGGGACCTTCTGACTAGGTATATTACGAAAATATTAATTGTACTAATTATATTTTATTAGTATTTCATCATTTGTCACATTTTGGCTTTTTAAAAATGAAAAAAATCCATGTATTCAATCAACAAATAATGTATTTCATATATTATTTGTTGTTACATGTTAATTGTTTAATTGCATAATTTTTACTATTTACAAGCATTTACATTGATTTGTTGAACATGTGCTAAAACCAGTACTGTCTCTTTAACAAAATCGCCATTTCTGTAAAAGAGCATCTGGAGGTGAGCGCATGAGAGAGGGCTCAAATGGTTTTTATCTCATCTGTGCTTTGCATGATAAGAATTAAATGTTTATGTTTCATTGTTTTTGATCAACAATTGACGGTAGGAACAGAAAGGGTATTAAAAGCAATAAGGCATTATTCAATGACAAATCATTTGTGTGGATTTTGTCTTTAGACATGCATTACACAGAACAACTTTTACTCTCAACAAGCAGTGAAAGGATCTCACTGCTGAATACACACTATACTACACTGTTACTGGTGAGTGAATTCCAGATTTTATTTAAACCTGGAAATAAATGGAAAGTTTTAGGATTAAAAAAGATTAAAACCAAGAAACGTTATAACGTAACATTGATATGAAATATTTAAGATTATGCACTATTTCCAGTCACTAATCAAATAAGCTTATTTGTGACATTGACCATGTTAACTCATTTGTACAAAGGGTGGTATTTCCCTGCTCCATTGATGCACACAAGACACTCTTTGGAACAGTCTCAAATCATGCTGGATAACATGGATCATAAGGTTTTGCACAAAAATGTGGAGTGGAGTCCATGCCAGCTTGAGTATGTCATTAAGCAAAATATGGACAAACAAAACACAAAGCAGTTTGAATTTCATATACAGTGCAACTTTCAATTCAACTTCTCATTTAAATGATCATGCTGATAATATAATTTGTGATGAAAAAATTGTAGCAGTCTCAGACTTTTGGTCCTAACTATACAGAATATACAGTATAACAATGTAAAAAACATTTTTGCATCAATGATTGTTACAATAATAGAGTAAAAATATTACTGTTATTTAATGTATACCTTTTCCATTACAGCACAAGCAAGACTTGCAGGGTTACTGATGTTTCTCACAGAGGACACAGCTCCGGTGGCAAGTGTTTTCCCATCCATGATGATATTGTCCAGCTCCACCACTCCATCAGTATTCAGGACTGCACCATGACCTGCACAAGAAAGCTTTTACAGTCCAATTCTCAATCTTCAGATGTCTGAAAAGAAGCCCACTCTAGATTTCCCATAAACAGTGATTTACAGACAGACAGACAGACAGACAGATAGGAAGACAAACAGAGCATCAAATACATTGTGTGTTGGTAAAGAAGTGGCAGAATTCATGAACCATTACAGCTTGCTTGATCCAGTATTTGGAGAAACACTATTCAGGAGTAATATAACACAAATTCACAAATCTTTCTTTCTTATCTCTGTCAAGGGGTTTGGGTTCCAGCCAGGGACCCTGTTTCATTGACATAACTCCATAATGTTATCCACTCTGATGTCTACCTCTTTGTACTCTAAAAAGGAATGCATTAGTCGCCTATTGATCAGTCTGTGACTCTGGCTACCCCAGTGTATAAAATGATCCTCTGATGAGCCCCTGAATGTGCACCTCTGATATGAAGAGGATTAGCCATTTCACTTAAGGTGGCAGTTACCCATCACAAATTAGATCGGCACCGACAGGACGGGTGGGTTAATGAAGTGTCTTGTTTTGCCCCTGCTTTCCTCCTTGTAATCTGATAATTATTTGAGAACCTCTCACCTTACTCTCTGGATGATCGTTACAGGAACAGAGTGTCAAGGGTGAATGCTGGAATACTGTCTTACTCTAAAGTCTCTTAACTCCTGAATCTGCACTTCCTTTGATTGAAGTCTTTAATAGGAAAAATTGCAGTTGGCAGATTGACACAATCAGTATCACGGACAAATTAGTAAAATTATAACATAATAACGTGTTGATGTTTATCTTTAACTTTAAAGACCCCATAAAAGCAATATGGCTTGAAGTCACTGAGCTCAAATACATGCACAACAATATGTTGATAACTCCCAAAAATCAGCTTATTTAAAAAAAAAAAAACTGACAAAGCAAGAAAACCGTGTTTACGTAAGATTTGAAATAATCAAGTTTTACTCTGCTTTTGACGTCAAAATGTGAAGAGGCGAGCACACAACACGTGTGTACATAGGATAAGCAGGTAAGAATGCCAGTAAAGGTGTTTACATATGTGAAATCGGGGTAATGGGCAATTGGGCCAGTGTTGATCGGTTTATTCTTAAGTTGTTTATGACCTTACACTGATAAAGGAAAGCCATTTAATGCGTTTACATGACCACAAACATTGAGTGCGTTTACATGCATGTTCTTACACCGATTATGCGTAATAAGCGGCTTTCTTACCAGCTTATCCAATGTATGCACATGTTGTCTGCATGCCTCTAAACAGTTTGAAGTCAAAAGCAGAGAATAACACCATTATTTCAAATCTTAATAAAACGTGGATTTCATGCTTTGTATGATTTTTTGTAAGCTTATTTTTGGGAGTAATCAGCGTATTGGTGTGCATGTAAACGGGCTCAATGTCTATTAGTTGAAGCCATCTATCTGCAAGTTCACTCCTAAACATTAACAAAATTAGTGTTCAGCAGATGTACGCTTTTAAAATGCACAGACGTCCAGGAAAATGGACCAAAATATTGATGACTCATTTTGCACTACATACACAGATTTTTGTTTGTAAAATGCTCTCTACAATACCACATGCAAACCTACTAGCAAGTAGCAAATCATGGTTCATGGCTGTCACATAACAAAAGCCTATTGGGTTTTTAAAAACAAGAAACAAGCCCTTCCATATGTCCCACCCAAACTTCCTATTTCAACAGGAAATATAATCAACACAGAAAAGAAAGCTCTGCTTGTCAAGTAATTGCATGGGGTCTTTAAAAAAACTGTGATTGAAACTTAGCTTGTAAATTTAGCTTGGGAACCACATCAGTGCCTCTGCCTGATTTTTTTACAGTGTCAAGTGCACTCCCCCCATTCTTAAGGATAGCATCCCCTGCCCGAACAGCAGTCTTGACTCCAGCCACAGATGCTTCGGCTAACGCGTCCGATATGGCCCAAGCTCCACCATGCACCACAACTGCAGTCTTCCTCCTCAGTCTTCCTCCAGCCCTGAAGAAATAAACCCGTGCTGTCAGGAGTGAGAACATTGCTAAGAGCTAGTGCATTGTAATACAATGCCCTTAGACTGTACTGAGCTGTGTAATTTATTCAGATGAACGCTGACAGAGTGGGTAAATGCAACTTTCACAGCTCATCTCCATCAGAAGGGCCACTGGGGTTGTTTACAGGAACATGGTTTTCAGGCCCATGTCATGTTTAATCAAGCTCTATTAAAGTGAGGGCTCTGAGAGATGTCGTATGAAAGGAGCGATTCCATTTGGTATACCTGAAACAACTCCTTTCATATGTTTAACAAACCAAAACCATGCCATCCCTAAATGAATGAACACCCTTGCAAAAACTGACCATGGTAACCATAGTGACTGACAAAACACCATTGTTACTGAAGTTACAACAATAAAGCTGTGGAAATTGGTATTAGCCACTGTCATCAAGAAAAAATGATAGAAAGATTCTGAAAGCTTCTAAGACTGTTTGAAGGAGGTCTCAAATTAATTAATTATTTTTTATATAGTAACAATAACACTTAGGATGGTACAATAATAATAAAAAAAACATCAGTACTTGCAGACTTTGGTAAGTGAACACTGTACTGTATAGACCATGTATAGTCATGGGATTTTACATATTGTCGTGCTCGTCTGTGCGTCTTATGTGTGCGTGTGGAGCCGTGAAGAGATGTACACGACAACTCCAAGTCCAGTTAGATATGAACTTTACTTTAGAAATGAAAGCAAATTATTACAATAGTGGGGGTGATGCTCTTGCCCAACATAGGTGGACTTGCCTGTTACCATCCGCACCGGAGCCTGCGAGCAATCAATTGACAAAAAACAAAACAAAAACAAAGGTAAACAAACAAGGAACTAAATCCCAGTTCCCTGATGTAGTGACATTTGATTGACAAGAACTATGAACTTAACTCATGTAAACTTACACTCAAAGATGTAAACTTGTAACCCAATAATATATATATATATATGGTAGTGATGGCCGCTTTCAAAACACTGGTTCATAAAGCTTCGAAACCTTACGAATCATTTGTTTGGAACCAATGCTTCGGAGCACGTATCAAATTGGCCAAGTCATGTGATTTCAGCAAACGAGGCTTTGTTATGTCATACTGTTTCGAAACAGTTTCGAAATGTTTCAAAATGTTTTGCGGTTTAATTTCCCTGTCGATCACCTTGAGCTGTATTCCCAAAGGAAACAAAATCAAAATGTTTTGTTTGTGAGAAAGAAATTAAAGAGAGACATAGAGATTTTGTGACATTTAAAGAGATTTGTTTGTTTTACAAAAAGTGAATCTGGAATTTCAACTGCAAACGCACCTTCACTTTCTTTTTATTTTATTTAATACACCCACTGTGACATTGCTAGGCATGCTGCATAGAGTAGTGCAGGGGTCGGAAACGTTTTTGACATGGAGTGCAACAGCGAGAGAGGAGTAGACTATTTTATTTATATGAAGTATTTCGCACCTGCATTCCAATCTTGATGTATTCCTTCATGAACACACAACATGTTTTCATCAGCTGAATGGGAGACTAAACACTATTAAAGTGTGACGGGACTCACACTAGGAGTGCAAGCCATTCACGCATCACAAGCCGATCAACTATTTAGCCCTTTTCAGTGAATCGCACCTGCAAAATCCAAAAATGTTATTTCCAAGTTTCATTTATATTTTGAATAGACACGATGTGAGTTTATGTTTTCTCTTTTAATCGTTTAATGTAATTTTGAGTTTGACTGGTTTAAGGAAGGTGTACCTGTATGCTGGGTTGGAAATCTCAAGGATTAATATTCCTTATTACATCACGTGTTGTTCTGAAAGCAAAAAGAAACAAATGAAACACGGAATGTAGGCTGTCATCTGCGCAGCCTGACCAAAGCAAAGCGGGTGTGTTTACTCACACCATTAATCAAAAATGAAGCGCTGCCGGCTCCTGATGCTCGAATGGCTTGCATGCGCTGCATGAGTCTGTTGGGTATACTGCAGTCTCGTCACATTTTAACTTTTTGTTTAGCCTCGATGCATGATCATGAGGAAGGATTACATCAAGATGTAGATTGGTATGCAGGTGCAGAATTTAATAAAATAGTCTACTCCTCTCTCGCTGTTGCTTGCATGCCAGTGATCACTCCTCCAGCTGCCAGTGCTGGCGCATGCCATAGATTGTCGA
This sequence comes from Myxocyprinus asiaticus, assembly GCF_019703515.2. Taxonomy (NCBI): domain Eukaryota; kingdom Metazoa; phylum Chordata; class Actinopteri; order Cypriniformes; family Catostomidae; genus Myxocyprinus; species Myxocyprinus asiaticus. Next base: position 23,792,575 of record NC_059366.1, read on the forward strand.
CCCCTGGCATAGTAGTTAACCTACTCAACATGTGGTTTTAAACACTGGATATGTGAATTCGAGTGTCGTATTCACTGAGTGAAACTTATTACAATAACGTTTATTTTTCAAATATCTATTGCACAATCTGTCAAAGCATAAATATTTTGAAAACAAATTTGTTTATACAAAACAAATTATTGATTTAGAATTAAAAAAAATATTGTTTGGTTTTATTTTTATTTTTAAAAACAGTAATCATAAAAATGGCCAACTTATATAAGTTATATAAGTTGGCTTTCGGCCCGGCCCCGGTGTGGAGCCCACTGCAGGAAGCAGACGCCACCCGTCTCGCGGCTGCCAAGAACCCGTGAAAGGCTTCAAAGTGCCCTTGAGACGGGCGACCCAGGGACGACGAAACCCGCTGCTCTGGAACTGGTAAGCAGACCTCTCCATCCCCGGTCGAAGGCCAGGAGGAGAATCTTTTTGTTACCTTTTGCATTTGATTGCGCTGCATGCCCAAGTGTTTGCATCCGGTGTGCATGGCCGTCATCACGAACACCGTCCACCACTCTATTTGGCAGGTTTGGCGCTCCAGCGGCGGTCTCCCACCCCTGAGCGCCCAGCTGTGGCACAAGTCCACCCCCGATGTGACAGTCTCCACAGGTCACGAGGACAGGCCTCTTCCACCCCCGTCCCAGGCTGTTCTGGGGGTGGTCACAAGGAGCCAGGTAAGTGCTTCAATGTCCCTAGACTCAGCACGACCACGACATGGTGTGGCACCTCGAGCTCCGCCCCGCCGCGAGGCCCCACCTGCCAGTACGTCTGACGACGTTGTCCCTTTGGTCCCCCTTGCGTGTGGCTTGCGCTTTCCAATCCGTTGTGATGGCTGGTCCGGACCATCCGACTTGGCTTCGCGATTCAGTTCACCAGGCGTCCGTCCAGGTTCAGCGGTATCCACTTCACCTTGGTGAAGGACGAAAACGCTGCTACCTTGCGTGTGGAGATTGCTACCCTCCTACGGTAGGGCGCGATGGAACCTGTCCCTCCGGCCGAGATGAAGAAGGGGTTTTTCAGCACCTACTTCATCGTACCGATAAAAGGCGGTGGGTTGCGGCCAATCTTGGACCTGCGAGTACTGAACCGGGCTTTACACAGACTCCTGTTCAAGATGCTGACGCAAAAATGCATTCTGGCGAGCGTCTGGCATCAAGATTGGTTCACGGCGGTAGACCTGAAGGATGCATACTCCCACGTCTCGATCCTTCCTCAACACAGAGCCTTCCTGTGGTTTGCATTCGAGGGTCAGGCATATCAGTACAAGGTCCTCCCTTTCGGCCTGTCCCTATCTCCTCGCATCTTCACGAAGGTCGCAGAGGCAGCCCTTGACCCGTTAAGGGAGGTGGGCATTTGCATTCTCAACTATCTCGACGACTGTCTAATCTTAGCTCACTCTCAGGACATGTTGTGCGCACACAGGGACTTGGTGCTCTCACACCTCAGCCGACTAGGGCTTCGGGTCAACAGGGAAAAGAGCAAGCTCCTCCTGGTTCAGAGCATCTCTTTTCTCGGTTTGGAGTTGGACTCAGTCTCTTTGACAGCGCGCCTCATGAACGAATTCGCCCAGTCGGTGTTGGCCTGTTTGAAGGTGTTCAAACAGAAAACAGCAGTTCCACTTAAACTTTCAGAGGCTCCTGGGGCATATGGCATCCTCAGCGGTGGCCACCCTGCTCGGGTTGATGCATATGAGACCACTTCAGCACTGGCTTCAGACTCGAGTCCCGAGATCGGCATGGCGCTGCGGGACACGTAGCATGGTCATCACACCGGTCTGTCGCCGTCTTTCAAGCCCTTGGACCGACCTCTCATTTCTACGGGCAGGTGTTCCCCTAGAACTGGTCTACAGGCGTGTCATGGTCATGACAGATGCCTCCAAAACGGGCTGGGGTGCTGTTTACAATGGGCATGCAGCCGCCGGCTTGTGGACGGGCCCGCGACTGCAGTGGCACATCAACTGCCTCGAGTTGTTGGCAATTCTGCTCGCCCTGCGGAGGTTTTGGCCGTTGATCCAGGGCAAGCACTTGTTAGTTCAGACAGACAACACGGCAACGGTAGCATATGTCAACCACCAAGGCGGTCTGCGCTCTCTTTGTATGTCACAACTCGTCCGCCGTCTCCTCCTCTGGAGTCAGCAGCACTTTAACTCACTGCGAGCCACTCACATCCCAGGCAACCTCAACACTGCAGCGGACATGCTGTCATGACAGGCTACCCTCAGGGGAGAGTGGGGACTCCACCCACAGACCCTGTGCAAGGTCAGGGAGGACGAGGAGCAGGTCGTCCTGGTAGCTCCCTACTGGCCCACCCAGATATGGTTCTCGGACCTAATGCTCCTCGCGACAGCCCCCCCGGCCAATTCCCCTGAGAAAGGACCTTCTTTCTCAGGGACGGGGCACCATCTGGCACCCGCGACCAGACCTCTGGAATCTCCATGTCTGGCCCCTGGACGGGACGCGGAAGACCTAAGTGGTCTATCACCTGCGGTGGTAGACACAATCACTCAGGATAGGGCCCCCTCTACGAGGCGCCTGTATGCCTTTAAGTGGCATCTGTTTGCTAAGTGGTGTTCTTCCCGACGGGAAGACCCCCAGAGATGCGCAGTCAGATCAGTGCTTTCCTTCCTGCAGGAGAGGTTGGAAGGGTGGCTGTCCCCTTCCACCTTGAAGGTGTACGTTGCCACCATAGCAGCACACCATGACGCAGTTGACGGTAAGTCCTTAGGGAAGCACAACCTGATCATCAGTTTCCTGAGGGGCACCAGGAGGCTGAATCCCTCCAGACCGCGCCTCGTTCCCTCATGGGACCTCTCTGTAGTTCTTCAGGGTCAACAGAGAGCCCCCTTTGAGCCTTTGCAGTCAGCTGAGCTTAAGGCACTCTCCTTGAATACTGCCCTCCTGACTGCACTCACTTCCATCAAGAGGGTAGGAGACCTGCAAGTGTTCTCTGTCAGCGAAACGTGTCTGGAGTTTGGTCCGGGCTACTCTCACGTGATCCTGAGACCCTGACCGGGCTATGTGCCTGAGGTTCCCACGACCCCTTTTATAGGGATCAGGTGGTGAACCTGCGAGCGCTGCCCCAGGAGCATATATCTTCCACTTAAATATCCCCCCTCCCCTTGGGAGGGACACCCCCCGACTAGACCTGGCGGCCCAGTCGGATAATCCCCTTTCTTTTTTAGGGAGTGGAAAAAGAGAAGGGGAAAAGAGGCCACGACTGGGTCAGCCTGTCTCTATCTTTTGGGTAGTCGACTTGTCCCCAAAGGGCTGTTCGACACTCATAACTATGTTGGGGGAGGTTACGTGTCGGCCTGGTGTGCTGGCTATGAGGCACACAGTAGTCTGCCCACCACACACAGCCAGTTCACGTAACACAGTTCAGCCAGTTGTGGCATTTCGTATAGGGACCCCTAGTGTCACTATATCGACACAACGTCGAGTGAGTGACAGATAGGGAACGTCATGGTTACTTGTGTAACCTCCGTTCCCTGATGGAGGGAACGAGACGTTGTGTCCCTCCTGCCACAACGCTGAACTACCCGCTGAAATGGCCGGACCTTGTCTCGGCTCCTCAGCATAAAACCTGAATGAGTGGTTGCATACCAGCTCCTTTTATACCCATATGTCCGGGGGAACGGCATGCAAATACCACTCACCAATTTTCATTGGCCTTTTATCAAAGACCAGAGGTGTCTCGGGCTCCCAAGAGTGACCCCTAGTGTCACTACATCGACACAACGTCTCGTTCCCTCCATCAGGGAACGCAGGTTACACAAGTAACCATAATGTTTCGTAAAGCTTTGTTTCTGCCATCACTAATATAGGGTACAACTGGGCTAAAGGCCCCACGGGTTAAAAGGCTCCATTGATTTTATTTTCTCCCAAAACACAAAATAGCAACAACAACTACCACAGGACATTCCTAAGCACCTGTTTGACTCGATGCAAAATTTTCCTGATCCATGAGATATTTGCGTGTGTTTGATTTTGAGGCAGTTTGATCTAATTTTTTGTATTTTTTTTTTAAATGTTTCAAATTTATGTAGCTAATGAAAATCTCTGAAATTAACACATTTCTTTTGAGTCAAAACATTTATTTATTATTTTCAGTTTTGTTTAAGGTCATTGTATCAAACATTTTTCAATAACTGTCCAATAAGTGAAAGGATAGTTTTTGGGATAAAAAGTCCCCCAGTTAAAACAAAGGACCCTATTAAAAACATTGTTTTTCTTAAGTGGGGGGAATAGATTTGGGCTCACACTGACTCATCCAATCACAATGGAGATTAATTTGTTTATACTTGAGATGTAATAAAATATCAAATGTGATTGAAATGAACAAGAAATGGGTGACTTTTTCTGAAGTGGTTATTTTGAATGAGCATCATCTTAATTTGTTAATCAAAAAAACATCTTGGTGTCTCAAAATGATTTGCATTAGTTGACCAATTTTGCACTATAACTATTCCCCCGATAATATTTACACAGTATCACTTTAAACCTCCTAGGATCCTTTTACCCCTTTTTAAAAATACTGAATTTTAATTGAAACAACCCAGTGGTGTAGTAGTGACTGAAGAGGTCGGCATATCATATATCATAAATTTACACTTATATAAAAGATGTAAGAAAATTATATTTTTCAATACATAAATAAATAATATTAACAATTTATGGTTCGTTATAATCATAGTCTCATTTGAACAAAATGTATGTCAGGGTAAGACAGTTTCTTGCTGGTAAGGTGTACAGTAGGCTACACTACTAAAGCTTGATATTAAATATCTATTTAAATAAATAATTTTGATTAACTGTTCTTTTAAGTAACAGTAAAACAGGCTTTATACTTACTCTAATTAATAAACTAATACATACATAACATTATACATAATAAACTGTTAAGCACTGTATAGGTATGACAGTGTAGTAATGTTCATGTTAACATGTTATCTTATATTATGATATAGGCCTACAGAACATAAGAGTTAATGATCAGGTTATTTGTTTTATTTATGCAAACATTTTCATTTCTGTGTATAGTGAAATAGCTTTCCTATTAAGAAATATAAATTAAGATGATCTGATATCATGAGGAAAAAAAGGCACCACTGACAGCAGTAAAATACAGAAAAAAATGACATTTGATAGCCTACAATTACAGGACAACTCGTCATCTGTGAAGAGCATAAAAAACTAGCACGGGTACAATGACACTCAGTGTCACTTTTATATTTTCACTTTTAACGGCGAGATAAATATACAGTGCAAAATAATTATGGGGACTCCAGCGCTGCCTTGATAAATTTTGTAGCCCCGTTGTACACACTCTCCCTCTCTCTCTCTCTCTCTCTCTCTCTCTCTCTCTCTCTCTCTCTCTCTCTCTCATATATGTATATTGTATATCTGTATATTGATATGTTAAAATGTTCAAAGTTCAATACATAAATAAAAGAAAGAAAAACAACAATATTTAGGGGTATCAAAAAATGTATCTGGCAAAGCAGGCCTATTGATCTGTTCCAGTGATGTCTCTTTCCCTGCAGCCGCCATATTTGTGACCAAATATATCAGCGGGAGGAAACAATGGCGGTGAACGGAAAAACACCCGGAAAACGATATTAAGAAAAACATCAAAAATTGCTTTTGATCCATGCCAAGTCCCAGGAAAAGTTCATACAGGTCTGAAAACAGCACAAATATTGCAAAATTGAACTTTCACGGACATTTAAAGATATTTTATCCACAATTCATCTCCGTATGCCGACGAGTCTGATGTGTGGCTGGCAAGTACACACGCCCACCGGTACATCACCGTAAACATTACTCATTCAGAAGTTACAAATGTGTTTGTGTTGTTTCTGGTCTGATTTAGTCAAGAGTATTAAAAAAACGTCTGTCATACAGATCCGGATGTCTGTATGAATGTAGGAGCTACTTTTAACTCCTGGAGAAAATTTTTGAAGTGAAAATTTGAAATGAAGGTATATGGAACATTGGTCACAAACATGGCTGCGTGATCATACAGTGATGTCACATGAAACAGGTCAATACAAGCTGTGTCTTGTTTTGAAGTCTGCGTGCTAGCTAGGACACGCCCTTTGAAGGCAGCAGTATGCCGAGCATCCTCATTTAAACAAGCCTCGTTTAAACGAGACGGTCTTCATAGGACAAACGGAAACAGAAATTATCATGGTTGCCACTCTTTAACAAGCGAGAGCGCTTAGAGTGAGAAAGGAGCAAAGTCCCTTTGGAAGGGAATGTATGAGGTACATTTTAGTAGATTTATAATGATGTAGAGAGAAAAGAAAATTGATTTTACAGGTGTACTTTTAGTCTAATACTTTATTTTAATAATATATTAATATAATTATACATATTATATACTCTGCACCCATCTAATGAGGTACTTCATCTTGGGAATTAATATTACTGTAATGATTCGAAGGAAGTCACAAGAGCAGGATCTAGGTGTGGCTAAAGAAGTTTAATAAAGAAATAAAGTAAAAGTACAAAAATAACATGGAAAACTCGGGAACATGGCTGAACTAGGAACTAGGAAATAAAACAAACAAAACCTCCACGATGGGAACTGTACATATGAACAGGAGGGGAAAACACAACAACTCACAAAGACTGGGTAGAAATCAGGGCATTATATTCAAAGGGGTAAATGAGGAAATGAAACGCTGGTGAGAACAATAGGGAACAGCTAGCAGTAAATTATGGGAAGTGTAGTCTGGGTGAAATAAATAACGGGCAAAACACAAGGCAAAGCAACAGTGAATCATGACAATTACTTGCATATGAACATTATAATTTTGGGCAAATTGGCATAATTTATTTAGACAAATCATTTCCATTGAAGCAAAGAATTGTGGGTTGTGAGTGCCCACGAAGGATACACATCTTGCATCCTCCGAATTCCTGTGAAAGAAGGTCGCATTCGAAGGCTGCATTCGGAGTTCGGAGCTTTTCTGAAACGAGACAGCCTCGATGAGGTATGCGGCCGACAAATGCAAAATCTGGAAGACGCAGCCTTCGAAACGAGACACAGCTACGATCAGCCTATTCACACTAGCACCATCTTTGATTTTTAATGGGAATGACAACAAAGCTGTGACATCTTAACGAGCTTGCGCATTGAAGTGCAGCTGTTATTAATCAGCACCATCGCTGTATAAATTACACTATTGTTAATTTCCGTTGAAAATATTCAAATGAATAATGTTATTATAACAGATAAATTGCATAAATAAAGAACTCAAATATTTAAAAGATTGTTTTACTTTCATGGTAATTAAGAATGAAAGACATTACAAACAACATCTCTTTTAAAAAGAAAATAAGGCTTTGACTCTCTAGTTTTACACTTGTGCTCGTCATCTAACGATTGGAGAGACTTCAGAAGACATGATGATGTTTCCGTTAAGGGAAAATAGTGAGCAAGGATGCTCCCTGGTTTTTAACGGTGCATTGTGGGATTTTTTAGGGAGCGAACGTTTCACTGCACTGGAACGATTTTGCGATTGAGACTGAGATTGAGCCCTAAAACTGGCTGACTCCCTGATCAGTGCCCTGACTACTGAACTAGGGGGCTGATTGAGATGCACCCTTATTACAGTCTCTTCAGTGGGCTGATCTGCAGCTGAAGTGTTTTTGGATCGTTCTGTGGACAAAACATTGATAAAATATCTGTCCAAGAACATTCAGTATACAAAGAACTCCAGACAGCATGAGTTGTGGAAAATCAGATGTGATCTAGGAGCTTTGTACAGCTTTATAACGGTCATGCCATTGAAGAGATGGTAAGTCTATCCCTCACAGCCTCATTGTCATTCCCTTTAAAAATCAAAGGTGGCGCTAGCGTGAATAAGGTCTATCCACCTAATTCATACGCCCTGTGATGCTTTGCGCAAAATATGGGAAGTACTTCCGCTAAGAAGTAAACACATTTGTAGTTGCATTGTACGTTCATTAATTTTTCGTTGCGGTGTTGATCATTCATTCATACTTCTAAATGTGTGAGCAAAGTTTGATGGAGCTTAATAAGGACAATATACAGAAAGCCATTCCATCTTTAATAGAGATTTGGGAGGATGATTGAAAGAAATGGCCTCAGGATGAATGTAGAGCTACGAACCGCACGTTATCCCTGAACTCTGTAAGGACATCGTAATGTGTTGTAGCTGAAACGACTCGAGCAAAACATAATACAATACTCACTAAGACCTTGTTTATAGCTGGTATCTGTTTTGTTCAATGATTCAAAATAAAATGATTCACTTTTTGACTCACATCTCAAGGTGTCTCTGTTTATTGACTGATCGCACATTACATGTTGGTCTTGTACGTCTGTTTCTCAAACCATTTGTAGCATTTGCCATGTACTGGATTCTTGAAGAACAACAGCTTTTGTAATTAATGCACATCATCACAGTATTAAGAAGTATCTCGGGTGATCGGATCACATGTGGTCAGACGAGACACATCGCTGTTGGTTGCACAAATGCATCTCCTGTGAGCACTAGTGACATATAGCATCACTACATCATACATTAATAAATCGGAAAAATTTCAAAAAGACAAAGCAGCATGGAAAAATGGTGCACCAGGTACAACTGAAATGTAATTTACTGTAAGTGCACACGAAGATAAACTGAAGAAGATCTGTAAAGACCTCGTACATGTATATTTAAATTATTTTTCAATTTTTCCTGATCGGACTGTCATTTCCTTTTAAAGCCATGTGTCACCAGAGTCATGAACAGTTTAAATTCTTAATTTAGCACAGAGGTTGATTGACTGGCGCTTTACTGCATCCCGGACGGTGTTTACAGCATTTCAAATGTGTTTTTGACTACCTCTGTATGTGTTTTTTTGTGATTCGGTTTTGCACCCCATTTACAGCTGTATATAGTGCTGATCACTTGTCATCGGATCATCCAAATCACATCCTAATACCAGCTGAAAACGGGGTCCAAATGACCGCTGCCTACATTAGCGAATGCTACAGAACGACTTACGGCAGAAGTTCATCCAACATCCGTTTCCACAGTAAGACCTCCAAGAATAAAGTGGATAAAAAGTCTGATATATCGCAATTCTGTAAGAAATAAATTAGAAATAGGTTTGTTTTCTGACATTTCATCTTATGGATAAAGAATCTAACAAAAGAAAAGAATATCTGCTAAAAAGAGATGTTGACATTTGACTGTGGGGTGAAAAAAAGTAATATGATGAGACACATTTTTTTCTCACAGGTGGTCAGTCAAGTTTCTGGTTCATCGTTGCAGAGCCATCGGGAAATTGCACATCGTATTGCCAATGGCCTGCCTCTACTGTATGAATATGATTATATCTGTTTACAGGCTTTTGACAGTTTAAAGGTGAAAAAGTCTTCCCACACAAAAGTAATTTTGAACCTTTTTCAGCGTGACGAAATGCGTATAACAAACACATTTCAGTTCTACGATCTACTAGCAAACTTTATGGTGCGTTGGCATTTCACTACTGTACATTGCAAAGCGTTAGTTCAGCACACTATTTGTAAAGTTTATTACTAGCGTTATTAGCATACACGAACAACCAAAACAAAACCACGAGTTTCAACTATAAACCAGAAATAAAATTGGCAGATTTCATGTATGGCAACTATTTGAAATACACAAGGTGCTCTCAAACAGTTTGTAACTACAAACACATGGATACTCGCTGTTTTTACTATGCAATGACTGGATTAAGTGAACACAATTGTTTTCGCTGGCTACACGTCATGTTAGTCTACTGATGATCTGTTCTGTTGTTGACCAAGATCTGATCTGAGAACTGTATCTGCATATCTGTTACTGTGTTCTTATGATAATTTAATGAACTGAAATCAAAGGTGGGCTGAGACTTGCATCAAAGGCTGGTAATAATTACTGATCTTTATTACTGCTATTTCAACATCAGTTTCCTTTGTGGTATGTGTTGCACTTTTTTTTTTTTTTAAGTTCAGAGAGCAGTACTGATCATCAGTTTTAGCAGTTTTGCATAAATTATTTGGATAATCTACAGTATACATGAAAGTTTAGTAATTTTATTTCATTTAATTTTCAATCATTTTATTTTGCTTACAACTTTAACAAGATTTCTAACACAAAGTTTTAACTATTTAATTGTCCGAATTAAAACTTTACAAGATACAGTATAACTGGGAGGTTTTGTAAATTGTAAATTCTTCAAGAATCATTCATGAGATTGTTGCCTATGCTTATGTTACATATGAAGGTTAGGTACTATGGTGAATTGATACGTTTAAAGATTATTGTATGTCAGTTTCATCAAGCAAATCAGGTCTTTCAGGCTTAGCTTGACTGATTTTTCTCAAGGGCGTAGCAGCCAGGGGGGACGTGTGGGACACGTCCCCTGTACTCTTAAAAAAAGGTGATTCGGTCCCCCACACTTTTCCAAGCTAAACCCATACCAAGTCCGAATGATGGATTTGTCTACAGTATTCTTTGCATCTTGTTACTTTAGACTGATTGAGCGACCATCCAGCCAATCACAGGTGAGTTTCATGAGCTGAAACATCCCTTACATAATAGTCCATCAGTCAGACACGCTAATCAACGCAGCTTCGTTCATTTCTACAAATTTGCTTTCAACAATGGTCATTCCCCTTCTGTCACTCACTCGACGTTGTGTTGATGTAGTGACACTAGGGGTTGCCCTTGGGATCCCCAAACACCTCAGATCTTTGAGAAAAGGCCAATGAGAATTGGCGAGTGGAATTTGCATGCCACTCCCCCGGACATACGGGTATAAAAGGAGCTGGCTCGCAACCACTCATTCAGATTTTTTCTTTGGAGCTGAGCGGTTGTGTGTCAGCAAGCTGTCTTCCACTACCGGTCCATTCACCTCCCAAGAAGTGTTTGCTGTTGGATATACGGCGCGTTCCAGTGGCTCTTCTCTCCTTCTGCACAGATCTGTGCAGATTACGCCCCTGGGTGCATCGACAGCGCTAAAAGAGTTTATATTCCAAAGAGTATATTTTCTCTGTTAGTGCAAACACATTGACGTGAATGTCTTTTTAAACACGCGTCTTTTTCAAGATGCCTTACCGTCTTTGTGTGATTCCTGAATGTGGACGCTATCTCTCCACTTCCAATGGCCACGGGTGCTGCCTCACATGTCTGGGTCATAATCACACTGAGGCAGCGTTCGTGGATGGTTCATGTTCTCATTGCAAGAATATGACCATGGCAATGTTGCGGTCGCGGCTTTCCTTTTTTTTGGGGGAAAGCCACTCTAGCCGTCCCCCGCGCCATGCCTTCTACCTCCCATTCCCCAGCATGCTCGTTTGCTCCTGGCAAGTTCCAAGAGGAGACCAGCTCACCCCAGGGCCAGCTTAGTGTCACTTTCAGAGCTCTGGAGCGGAATGAGTGCTCGATCGCTGCATTGGAGAGCATACTGGCGATGTCAGACGCCGAGGACTCGACTGGGCTGCCACCTTTGGGTCGGCCTGCCCAGTCTGAGGCTGATGGCGAGATGACCTACATGCTTGCCCAGGCCGCCCCGTGTGTCGGGTTGGAGTGGAAACTTCCACCCTCCCCTGAACCCTCGTGGCTAGATGATTGGTTCCTGGGTTCAGGGCACCACTCGCAGCCATGCCCCCCCCCCACAGTCCCTTTCTTCTCAGAAGTGCACAATGAGCTGACGAGGTCGTGGAGGGCACATTTTCCTGCCCGAAACAGACCTCCCGGCTCGTCCGCTCTCACTACCCTCGCTGGCAGGGCGGCCCATGGGTATACGGAGGTCTCTCAGGTGGATAAGGTGGTTGCGGTGCACCTGTGCCTGGCACTCCCTTCCAAGGCCTATAGGATGATGTCATCTCTGACGGCAAAAGCCTACAGCGCCGCTGGTCAGGCCTCCTCTGCCCTGCATGCCATGGCCCTTCTGCAAGTACACCAGGCCAAGGCACTAATGGAACTGCACGTGGGTAGTCCTGATCCCGATATGATGCAGGAGCTGCGCTCGGCGACCAAACTTGCCCTCCGGGAGACGAAGGTCACGGCGCAAGCACTCAGGCAGGCGATGTCCACCCTCGTGGTCCAGGAACGCCACCTGTGGCTGAATCTGGTCAAGATGAGGGACGTGGACAAGATTCGCTTTCTCAATGCCCCCATCTCCCAGATCGGCCATTTCGGCGACACCGTCGAGCACTTCACTGACGGAGACGGAGGCTATACAACACATCTTGCCCCAGCGCGGCTCAAGATCCTGTATCCCGTCTGCTTGCCGAGGGCATCCCCCTGCGGCAGCAAAAGCCCAAGCAGCTCCACCTCAGCCCGAGCCCAGTTCTCAGCCCCAGCGTAGAGCCCACTGCAGGAAGCTGATGCCCCCCGCCTCACGGGCCGGCACGAGGACCCGGAAGGCTCCTAAGCGCCCCTGAGATGGACGACCCAGGGAGCGAGACGTCTGCTGCAGACCACTCCATCCCCCGGTGGAGGGCCGGGAGGTAAATCCTTGGTTTCCTTTTCTTTTATGTTCACCCACATTCTCTATAAAAGAGCAGTTTTCTCACTCCCTGGGTCACATAGCCAGTGTTTACGACTGCCGTTATTATGGCAACCGGGCCCTGAGCACCTGCGACTTAGACGCCTCGAACGCGGGCCCCCCGCCTTCGCTCGTCCGGTTGCACCACACTCACACCCACGGCCAGGTGGTTGTGACGGACTACGAGGACGGTCAAAAAGTCCCTCCTCCCCCGTCACCGACCCCCCGATGCCGGGTACATGGAGCAAGGTAAGTGCTTCGAGGGTCCCCTCAGCGCAGCCATGAGTTCGAGACGAATCGAGGCTCCTCAACGTGGCATCCCCTGCTCCCTCCCGCCGTGAGGCCCCACCCACATGTTACGTTAAATGCGATCGTCCCCTTAGTGCCCCTCGCCCGGAGCTTTGCTAGCGCTTTCCAACCCATCGCGGTGGTTGGCCATGACCATCTGACTCGGCTACACGATTCAGTTTGCCAGGCACCCGCACCGGTTCAGCGGTGTCCGCTTCACTTCAGTGAAGGGTGAGAACGCCGCCACCTTGTGTGCGGAGATTGCGACCCTTCTGCGCAAGGGCGCAATAGAGCTTGTCCCTCCAGCTGAGATGAAGAAAGGGTTTTACAGCCTTTACTTCATCATAGCGAAGAAAGGCGGAGGTTTGCGGCCAATCTTGGACCTGCAAGTTCTGAACCGGGCCTTGCACAGGCTCCCGTTCAAGATGCTGATGCCAAAGCACATTTTGCCGTGTGTCCGGCATCGAGATTGGTTAGCGGCGGTAGACCTGAAGGACGCATACTTTCACGTCTTGGTTCTACCTCGACACAGACCCTTCCTACGGTTTGCTTTCGACGGCCGGGCGTATCAGTGCAAGGTCCTCCCCTTCGGCCTGTCCCTGTCCCCTTGTGTCTTCACGAAAGTCACAGAGACAGCTCTTGCCCCGTTAAGGGAAGTGGGCGTCCGCATACTCAACTACCTCGATGACTGGCTGATTCTAGCTCACTCTCGAGAGTTGTTGTGCACACACAGGGACCTCGTGTTCAGGCACCTCAGCTGGCTAGGGCTTCGGGTCAACTGGGAAAAGAGCAAGCTCTCCCCAGTTCAGAGCATCTCTTTTCTCGGCATGGAGTTAGACTCAGTCCCTTTATATTTGCAGCTAAGTTTGCTACATTTTGCACTTAATTTGCAATACTTTAATCTAGAATACTACAAATACTATAAGTATATAATACTTATATATTAATATAATACTTATACTTGTATATTAATATATACTGTAATATATAAATACTGCACTGTAAGTGTTGGGTCTGTGCGAGCCACCTACTGATAGCTGTGTCCACCCCCCCACCCACACACACACTTTTAAAATGACTGCTACAACCCTGATTTTTCTTCTGCAGCAAAAGTGTAAAAAATACACTAGAGCCAAGTGTCCAAAGGGCACTTATTAACCAAATCTCACTGGGTTAATGATGAATTAAAGCATCATATTTCTCCTAGACCCATTGATCTGAGTATTGCTTGTGTATTTAAGAAGACATCTGGGAGATCAAACACTTAAGCTAGGGATTCTTTATTTAGATGTGGTTTGCGACTAATGAGTTGGGAAACACTAGCTGTTGTTTGTCCCTGAGAATGATAGCAAGTTCATTTCCCTTTCTATCGCACTGCAAAACTAATGACAGACTCTCCCAATGACGTGCACTATTTGATATATGGGGAGAAATATACTTTGTGATGTATTGCTCTCCACTCACCAGTTCATTTGCACCCTAGAACCATTTTTTTTTTTTTTGTTTTTTGTTTTTTTTGGAATCAATGCCACATATTTCTGCAAACATTCTGTATGTTGTGCATTTGTGGAAATTAAATTCATTGGCTTCCCCCACCACAGGTGAATGAGAAAAATGGCAGAGTTTTTCTAAGCTGCTGTGATTCTTGTAATGGCATTATTCATGACCATTCATAATTTTTTTACCTCTTCGTGCTGTAAATTTCACCATGATTATATGAAATTCCTATAGATGGTCAGTAGCGCATATGCAGTAGCACACAATGAAGATAAAGCTTCAGCTGGGTGCCAAATTGTACTAAACATGAATTACATTCTGCAGACAGTCCTTATTATTATGTCTATAATTATTTCTAGTTTTCCTCTCACCAGTTACACACAATGATAAAAAGATAGAAATAAAAACGCATTTGCTTATCATCATTCTATAAATATGGAGGAGGTTTCCTGAACATTCAGAACATTAATGAATTACAAAATCTATTTGTGGCTTTCTAATATTATCACAAAAGAAGACCACTGACAGATTTACTGTAGATTTCGATCAATTCTTATTTATTCAGACATTTCAACAGCATTCTTAAAATACACTCATGGAGCTAAGATCAGTCTTTTCACATACCTTTTTTTCATATACATTTTGAAACCTATATCCTACCCTATCCTTTTTCCATGACAGATGATTAAGTCTCTCTGAACTCACAAATTGTTTTGAATAGTAAAACTTCCAGCACTGTACTCAAGCAGCCTGAGGAGCAGTAAAATGAGTTAATCTTAATTGATCAAGGGTAACTTTCTCAGTAGAACAGGCAAAGTATAATAACTGCTGATATTAGGAAGCCCTGTGGTTCAAAATATGCTTTCAATTAGTAATGTAAAGCATTTTTGCCTAGAGGCTCTTATTAAACTTTCCATTATAAGTGAGCTCACAGTGAAATTATTGTGGATGACAAAGGGTTTTGGCTTGTCAGGGTACTGCAGACTCACTATTTAACCCTGCTGGCTGCATACTCTTATGGCCAGGGGCAGTGGCAAACATTATTAATTCCTAATTTAGAAAGCCTAATTTAGATGCATTGTCCTAACTTCGCCTTAAAAAAAAAAAAAATCCCCTTAAACACACAAAACTTCAGTCCAGCAAGTGAGACATTGGCCTGTATGAATCAAGACCTTTTATAAACAGTGTCGGGCAGCTGTGTGCCCACTATGCAAACCACTTGCGAATCTGCAAGCTGTTTTTTTTATTTATTTATTTTTTTTATTTTTTTTTATAAGAGGGATTATACAAATATTTTTACTGTTGTATTCACTATAAATGCATGCCAGAACTGTTTAAACTATACAAAGCATGTACAGTGGTGGCCAAAATATTGGCACTCTTGGTAAATATGAGCAAAGAAGGCTGTGAAAAAAATCTGCATTGTTTATCCTTTTGATCTTTCATTCAAACAATTCACAAAAATCTAACCTTTAATTGAAATAAAACAATTGAAAGAGGGGAAATATCTCATTATTAAATAAATATTTTTCTCCAAAACATGTTGACCACAATTATTTGCACCCTTAGAAATTCTTGAGTAAAATATATCTGAAGTATATTCTCATTAATATTTAATATACAGGTGCATCTCAATAAATTAGAATGTCGTGGAAAAGTTCATTTATTTCAGTAATTCAACTCAAATTGTGAAACTCGTGTATTAAATAAATTCAATGCACACAGACTGAAGTAGTTTAAGTTTTTGGTTCTTTTAATTGTGATGATTTTGGCTCACATTTAACAAAAACCCACCAATTCACTATCTCAAAAAATTAGAATACATTATAAGACCAATAAAAAAAACATTTTTAGTGAATTGTTGGCCTTCTGGAAAGTATGTTCATTTACTGTATATGTACTCAATACTTGGTAGGGGCTCCTTTTGCTTTAATTACTGCATCAATTCGGCGTGGCATGGTGTGGCACTGCTGAGGTGGTATGGAAGCCCAGGTTTCTTTGACAGTGGTCTTCAGCTCATCTGCATTTTTTGGTCTCTTGTTTCTCATTTTCCTCTTGACAATACCCCATAGATTCTCTATGGGGTTCAGGTCTGGTGAGTTTGCTGGCCAGTCAAGCACACCAACACCATGGTCATTTAACCAACTTTTGGTGCTTTTGGCAGTGTGGGCAGGTGCCAAATCCTGCTGGAAAATGAAATCAGCATCTTTAAAAAGCTGGTCAGCAGAAGGAAGCCTGAAGTGCTCCAAAATTTCTTGGTAAACGGGTGCAGTGACTTTGGTTTTCAAAAAACACAATGGACCAACACCAGCAGATGACATTGCACCCCAGATCATCACAGACTGTGGAAACTTAACACTGGACTTCAAGCAACTTGGGCTATGAGCTTCTCCACCCTTCCTCCAGACTCTAGGACCTTGGTTTCCAAATGAAATACAAAACTTGCTCTCATCTGAAAAGAGGACTTTGGACCACTGGGCAACAGTCCAGTTCTTCTTCTCCTTAGCCCAGGTAAGATGCCTCTGATGTTGTCTGTGGTTCAGGAGTGGCTTAACAAGAGGAATACGACAACTGTAGCCAAATTCCTTGACATGTCTGTGTGTGGTGGCTCTTGATGCCTTGACCCCAGCCTCAGTCCATTCCTTGTGAAGTTCACCCAAATTCTTGAATCGATTTTGCTGGACAATCATAAGGCTGCGGTTCTCTCGGTTGGTTGTGCATCTTTTTCTTCCACACTTTTTCCTTCCACTCAACTTTCTGTTAACATGCTTGGATATAGCACTCTGTGAACAGCCAGCTTCTTTGGCAATGAATGTTTGTGGCTTATCCTCCTTGTGAAGGGTGTCAGTGATTGTCTTCTGGACAACTGTCAGATCAGCAGTCTTCCCCATGATTGTGTAGCCTAGTGAACCAAACTGAGAGACCATTTTGAAGGCTCAGGAAACCTTTGCAGGTGTTTTGAGTTGATTAGCTGATTGGCATGTCACCATATTCTAATTTTTTGAGATAGTGAATTGGTGGGTTTTTGTTAAATGTGAGCCAAAATCATCACAATTAAAAGAACCAGAGACTTAAACTACTTCAGTCTGTGTGCATTGAATTTATTTAATACACGAGTTTCACAATTTGAGTTGAATTACTGAAATAAATGAACTTTTCCACGACATTCTAATTTATTGAGATGCACCTGTATATATATATATATATATATATATATATATATATATATATATATATATATATATATATATATTTGTGCACCTGGGTGACTAGGAACATGAAATTGTTCAGCCATGACTTTCTGTTTCACTTGGGTATAAATATGAGGTAACACACAGGCCAAATTCCCTTAAACATAAATCACAGTGGGTTAGACTAAAGAATATAGTTGTGATGTGCGGCAAAAGGTTGTTGAGCTTCACAAAATGGGAAGTGGCTATAAGAAAATAGCCAAAGCATTGAAAATACCCATTTCCACCATCAGAACAATAATTAACAAGTTCCAATCAACTGGAGATGTTAAGAATCAGCCTGGAAAAGGACATGTGTCTATATTGTCTCCACGCACAGTGAGGAGGATGGTTCAAGTGGCCAAAGAATCTCCAAGGATCACAGCTGGAGAATTGCAGAAATTAATTGGGTCTTGGGGTCAGAAAGTCTAAAAAATAAAATAAAATCAGACATTACCTACATCATCACAAGTTGTTTGGGAGGATTTCAAGAAAAAAAGCCTCTGCTCTCATCCAGCAACAAACTCAAGCGTCTTCAGTTTGCCAGACACTACTGGAACTTCAAATGCGACTGGGTTCTATGGTCAGATAAAAATAAAAAAAATTAAAAAAAAGCTTTTTGGCAGCAAACACCAGAGATGGGTTTGTTGCACACAGAGATGAAGAAGTACCCAATGCCCATGGTTAAATGTGGTGCTGGATCTTTAATGTTGTGGGGCTTTTTTTCTGCCAGAGGTCCTGGACATTTTGTTCGGATACATGGCATCACGGACTCTATGAAATACCAACAGATAAAAAAATCTAAACCTGACTGCCTCTGCCAGAAAGCTTACCCCGAATGGATCTTCCAGAAGGACAATGATCCAAAACAAACATCAAAATCAACACAAATATGGTTCACTGACCACAAAATCAAGGTTCTTCCATGGCCATCCCTGTCCCCTGACTTGACCCCCATAGAAAATGTGTGGGGTGAATGTGTGGGGTGAAATGAAGAGGAGAGTCCACCAACATGGACCTCTGAATTTGAAGGATCTGTAGAGATTCTGTATGGAGGAATGGTCTCAGATCCCTTGCCAGGTGTTCTCCAAACTCATTAGGCATTATAAGAGAAGACTCAGAACTGTTATCTTGACAAAGGGAGGTTGCAAAAAGTATTGAATAAAAGGGTGCCAGTAGTTGCACTATGTAACACAATTTATGTTCCTGGGTAGTAAGTGTTATTTCCTAATTGCTTATGCCTCAAAAGTATAGAAAATGGCTATTATTCCCCACAAACTTTGCTTTTGTGACCAGGACAGTGATATTTTGAAATGTACCTATTTCCAATGAGAAAACGGGCGTATTTTTGTCTTTTCGTTCACAAAGTCAGAAAAAAACAACATATGAATCCAAAATCCTTCTTTATCTGTGGTCTGACGAAGACACCGGCTTTGATATTTGCAGCTTAGGGAAGAAGTCTTGAAGGTACTTGAAGGATGGCGACTCTTTATCTAGAGCTCTGACTAATTGTTTCATAAGGCCCAATTTGATGTGCAGTGGTGGCATCAGCACCTTCCGGGGGTCCACCAGTGGCTCCCACTTGACGACGTTGTTCCTCACCACAGAGAACTCGGTCTGCTGTGGCCAGTCCCGCCTGTGGTAGTGTGCCTTGGTGTCCCTGCTCTCCCAAAGGCAAAGATAGCAGGGAAACTTGGTAAAACCGCCTTGGAGACCCATCCGGAATGCCACCATTTTGAAGTCTCCTATGACCTCCCAGCCATACTTATCATACTTCAAGGTGTCCAGCAAGGTGTTGATACTCTTTGAGGTGCACCGAGTGAGCCAGGGGAAGAGACGGGTACTTGTTACCATTATGGAGCAGCACGGCTTTGAATATTACTTTAGTATAAATACATGTTAATTTGGATTCATATGTTGTTTTTTTCTGACTTTATGTGAACGAAAAGACACAAATTTGCCCGTTTTCTGGTTAGAAATAGGTACATTTCAAAATATCACTGTCCTGGTCACAAAAGCAAAGTTTGTGGGGAATAATAGCCATTTTCTATACTTTTGAGGCATAAGCAATTAGGAAATATCACTTACTACCCAGAAAAAAAAAAAAAAGAAAAAAAAAATGTTACACAGTGTTATGGCCAATGCATTTTGGAGAAAAATACTTCCCCTGTTTCAGTTGTTTTACTTCAATTAAAGGTTAGATGTATGTGATTTTTTGGAATGAAAGATCAAAAGGATAAACAATGCAGATTTTTTTTTTTTTCACAGCTTTCTTTGCTCATATTTACCAAGGGTGCCAATATTTTTGGCCACCACTGTATCATCATAATTAACTTTACCTACCGGTCTTGTGTCTTTAGATTATAATGGCATTGGCATAATGGATCCATTCTTACTAAACCTTTTTTACTAATGAAACTGACATTTATGAATGTGTTTATTCCATTTTGGTCCTGTTAAGCTTATGATAAGATACCTGACCCCTTTATTTCAATTTAAGTGGATACCAAGTTTCATACTGTACAACAGAATATACTACACACTAAGACAGTTGGTACTAGCCTATAATGTTTATAGCAGCTATCTCCACCTGTCAGAGTTGTGTGGATAGCTTTGTGTGAGGCATAGCTTGTAAAATAAATAATAAATTGCAAAGTGAAACAGAAGGTTGATGTGACACAGGGGCCTGAGATGCCATGTGAACCCTTAGTCCTCGAATTGAGCAAAATGTAATATCCTATTTCCTCCCCTTTCCTGATTTCTCTCTCTATAGTGCTGGTTAATAATTCACACTCTCAGCTATTGCATTTCCACAATCTGAGACTCTGTTAAAATAACAAAGCTCTTATTCCTATTCTGGCTAGATTTGCTCAACATTTTTTATACTCATGAAAGTGATGCTCAAGTCTCAAACACCTGGAAGATTCAAAAAGTTCTTAACAATAGCAGTGTAGAAAGAAAGCAGCAGAGACAAATGTATCACAAGGTCAGGTTTGCCAGTGTCATGCACACACATGCAAAACACATGCACGCTATTTAATGTTATTTATTTTTTATAATGATTTTAGGGATCTTGCTCTGAGGTGTAAAGTCAATTTACTGAGTATTTTAAATGTTAATTTTTGTTTTTATTTCCATGAGGATGAGTGTTTCTAACTATCAAAGTCTTGCAATTCATCACTTCAAAAAATATCTTAGCTGAGAGCAATTACTTTACCTAGCATTTCTTTAAAAAAAAAAAAAAAGGTTTTATTATCCTTCAGCGCTTGGTGTGTCATTATCCCATAATGAATGATTGGGTCTTCTGAACATTTCTTACTGTTTACAAAATGTAATGTTCCCACATGTTAAGATCTGTAGTTTGATTATTAAAGTCAAAGACTTTCTTTGACAGATGTTATCACAAATGTTTTTCTTTATGGACTTAAAAAAGATTACTTAAGAAAAAGCTAAGATTTGTTTTTAAAATGCACCACTATTCTAATTAAACACTGTTCACTCTATTATTGATGATGGAGCAATTATGACTGCTGCCCTCCTAAAGGAGTCCATGAATGGAACTTGCAAATCATTGACAATCAATTAAACAGCCTAATCTACTTGCTCCTGTAGTGTTATTTTTGGCCACTAGAGTGCTGCAAAAAGCCATTCTTACCGGTTTAACATGTGACGCAATAGAGTAAATTATGCCAAGCTGTTTTGAGTAGCTATATACCAAGGCTGCTGTAATTTTATCCCATGATCAAAGGCCTCAGAAGTTCAATATCATTGCATGGAGTTATATGCTTCTACAGAATCAACACAAATGATTGATAATGAGGGTTTAGGTAACTGTGGAATAACTACCAGTATCACCTTAAATCTGGGAATTTTCATCCACTAATATTTACCCCAGCTGATAAATCAAAGACATCGAATATAACAAAACAGGAAGGTAAAATGAGAACACAGAAGAAAACAATTAGCCTAATTGAGATGCTTTTTGATTTAGCACAATCTTACATTGAGCATGTTTTTCATCTTGTAAAAAAGGCCAAAAGAAGCTAAATTATAATCATAGCAAGTGATAGCCTTTGCCCTTTCGAAAGAATTTCATTATGTTGAGGGATGAGTGATGTATAGAAGGTGTCGATCCTCCGCAAAACCTTATTTCTTTTTCTTTAATCCTTTGCTATTCACAACACTCAAAAATCAATATAGAAGCTCCAAATCCATTTGATTATCCTATTTGCCAAACTGATTCCAACCAGACTGCTAAAGCTCTTATAACACAGACCAGTCAGCTACCTGATTCAAATGTCAGTTGAAGAAATTCAGATGTTAAAGTGAGAATCCACTTGTCTGTAAGTATTTTTTGCCATTTTAAATAAAGCTCCTGCAGTTCCTGCAACAGTGTAGATAATAGAATAACTTCAGATTGTGTCTCTTTGAGTTTGGAAATGAAAGTACAATAGATTCAAAAGCTTTGACTTTCAATATGTTTGTATAAGTTGGAGAAAGAACCAGAAAGAATTTCAATAGGTCCACATCTAAGACTTAAGACTTATTATCAGTGAGACAAATCAGAGTATTGAGACACATTTATGTTGGAATTCTGTCAAACCTTTAATGTGTACAGTAATGCAAAACAGAAACATATCTTTTCTTTTCACTTAATATTAGTTCTTGCATACATAGACTTTTTGTGTATGCCTTTTAGGCTCATATTTATTAATATCTTCTAATTATTTTCATACCCATGTATTATGAAATATTATGGTTAAACAATAACAGTATTCCCATGAGACATTTTGATGTTTAACTTTATGATTGTTTGTGCCAAACGCTTTTAATTTATAGCATTAACACTCAACACACTCTCTGTGTGGACCAATAGTCTGTAATTATGCTCAGTTCACAGGCAGACAGTAAATATGACACTTGGGTGCAGATGTTTGCCTACAGCACAGTAATCCATTCAGTTATTAATTAGGCAAGCTGGTCCTGTCCCTCTTTCTCCTTTCACTGCCCCCACCCCCTCTCTCTCTCTCTCTCTCTCTCTCTCTCTCTCTCTCTCTCTCTCTCTCTCTCTCTCCTCTCTGTGGCTATCTCTCCTTACCCCCATACATCCATAGCTGCTTGGCTAGTGTTATTGTGTGTATTTGTGAGTGTTTGCACTATCTGTGACTATCTGTCACAACAGCTAAATCTATCTTGGCAAACTAAGGCAAATGGGAAATCCACTGATTAATATCCATGGATGTTACAAAATTTCACATCCGACATTCACAATGCATAACATGTATCTGTTACTGTTATTTATTATTTCACATTTTTAATTAACAGAATAATTTTTATGACTGCTACCATTTTTTTTTTTTATGTTGGATTCATTGTCCAAGCCTTAATAGTGCATGCATATACATCATCAATTCAGCAAAAGTCTATCCAAACCATGTATGCAAAGAAAATCCAGTGCAACTGATGGCTGAGTCTCTGTTTGAGAGTACAAAACGTCTCAGTTACGTATGTAACCTCGGTACCCTGAGATGAAGGGAATGAGACATTGCGTAGCAACGCATATGGGGAGTGCCTTCTCACACGACCTAGTTGAAACCTCTCTACAATAATGGCAATATTCTAATATTGGCTATGGTGTTTGAGCCCAGCCTGTTTTAGTGCTAAGCTGTCCACTATAAAACCAGGTGCACAGACGCCATTTCCTCAGAATGTCTGACTGAGAACAAGAAGCGCATCGCACATGCCTCAAGAACTCTGAGTCTTGTAGTGCGGCTAGCGTTCACAATGTCTCGTTCCTTTCGTCTCAGGGAACGAAGGTTATGTACGTTACTGAGACGACTCAGTACACTTGACATTGCATAGCAATGCATATGGGGAACAGAATCCCATCACGCCTCACTACAAGACATAACTTCCCACAGAGAAAACATGGTGCCGCAGTCTTGTGGTACGGCGACCAACATGAGTATGCCGCAGTGAGTGATCCTCGTGTTGGCCAGGAGGAGAGCACTCATAACGAATATATGAACTATAGTCATATAGTATGAATTAACTCCTTATGAACCCAATTGGGAAGGGTTCCCGAGTTTATTTATAATGAAAGTGCTTGTGACTTTATGGTAAATTATAACGGCCTGAATGCAGGCGGTTTTGAAAGTGATGGGGAGCCCGTATTTAACCCTCAGGGGTCGACGGACGCGCCGGCGCGTCCTGCTGGATTTTTTCCTCATAACAGCGGAAACAACTTAAAATACTCCATCATTTTTGGGCATACAGATAAATGTAAGACATCATTAGAGACTATAAAGGGTCTACTTTTATTTGTGTGTGCTCACAATAACAACAAAACCTTGTGTTTTTGTAAAATAAAGAAAATAAACAGGGTGTGATTTCAGCCGTCTCTGTCTCCGCGAGCATCTTTCTGAAACACGTCACAAAAATGATCTAAAACTCAGCGAATACTTATCAGACAAACATGAAACATATGTCTAAAGAAAGCTTAAAATGTCTACTTTTAAATAAAACAATTCTGCAAATCCTGCAATGAAATCTGTATGAAACTAAAGAGATGTACAGTTTCTCCTGGCTCAGATAATTATTGCTAATGTGATCACACCCACACGCAGAGGCCCTATTCATACGGTAATGTGCTGAGGCGATCTATGCAAATGGTAAACACCCCCAACAATGCCTTAAAAAGCATCAAGTTCATCATCAGATTCATTCACTTTCCTGCACATTTGGAAGATGGCATGCTACACAGGTGAGGAAGCTCTACAGATGGTCCTGGATAGTGACAAAGAGTTCACATTTTTTTCAGAAGAGCGGGACTCTGACGATAAACGTTTGCATTTTGAAGAGCGACTTGATCCAGCCGAGGATACAATTTCGGATGAGTAATCATTACTTACATTAGTTGACATGCTATTTTATATAAACATGTACATATTTTACTAGTTGGACTATTTCCAGACTTGCCAGCCAGTATTCAGAGTATTGAAATTTGAAATATGTCCTAATAGGCAAGTTTTAGTTACATTTAAATGTTGTTTCTGCTAAAGCAGGTATTTAAATTGTATGCTGTATGATATAAATATGATATGTAATATGATATAAAAGCAGCAGATTCTTGAGCAGCAAATCAGCATATTAGAATGATTTCTGAAGGATCATGTGACATTGAAGACTGCGGTAATGATGCTGAAAATTCAGCTTTGATCACAGGAATAAATTGCATTTCACAATATATTCAAATAGAAAACAGTTATTTTAAATTGTATATTTCACAATATCACTGTTTTTGCTGTATTTTGGATCAAATAAATGCAGCCTTGGTGAGCAGAAGAGACTTATTTTAAAAACATAAAAAAATCTTACCGATCTAAAACTTTTAAACGGTAGTGTAGGTCTAAAGTTTTTAAGTAAAGTCTTTATGTAAAGAAAATGTAGTCAGATTATTCTTTTAACTTAAACTTGATTTTGTGAATAAGCTACAAACAATACATTCAATCATTAAGTCTCCTCACATTCATTCTCTCTCAGTCACATTCCTCATTGATAGGCCCAGGGGAGGGGTCTTTGTCTTCTCAGGTGTGAATCACATCAATATTCATGATCATCCATGCCTTCTCGCATATGGCCTTTCTAACACTAAAAGTGTCTTACAAAAGTTAAATGACTATATTGTTTTGTATGAATGAGTGATCAGGATGGTTTTCACATCATTTTGTAACAAAAACTCTAGGCTACAAGATCCAGTTCTCAAAAGTCTTGTGAACAAATGTTTAGTATGTGTTATATGGCCTTATTTCAGTGACTTAAAATTTTTGTTTTTTCAAAAACCACGCATAAACTTTATTTTCTCAAAAATACAAACATGTTCATACATGTTGCTCACTTATTATTGTAGAATACAGTGTTATCTGGCTTTAGCCATTAATATGTTTTTAAGCAACTGAAAAAGCACAAATGTCAAGGCATGTCAAAACTTCTCCAGGGCCCAAAACACCCTCAGACCCCAGAGGGTTAAAGGGAAGGGCATAAGTATATTTATATTTGGTCAATGAATAGCAAGTGCTCTAAACAGAGAAGACCTGTGAAGAAAGAGACGTTACATCTAGGTTGTAAAACCTTGTGTATGTGTTTTGAGAGGACCATCCTGCTGCAGAACATATGTCTTGTAAGGACACACCATTAGTCCATGCCCATGAGGAGGCAATGCCTCTAGTTGAGTGTGCTTTAACACCAATTGGGCAAGTCTTACCATGCGACTCATAAGCCAGGGTAATTGCATCGACAGTCCAGTGAGAGAGCCTTTGCTTGTAGACGGAAAGTCATTTTGTGCATCCTCCATTACATATAAAGAGCTGATCAGACAGTCTGAACTGGCAAATACGCTCAAAGTATGCATGTAGTGCTCACACAGGGCATAACAAATGCAATGATTGTTTCTCATCCGAATTAAATGGAGGAGGGAAGAAGGCCTAAAGGTGAACCTCCTGCGCTTTGAAGGGCGTGGTTAGGACTTTGGGTACATAGCCTTTCCTGAGTTTGACAGTGGCTCTTGAAAGACTCCAGACATGAACTGTCGATTGATAGAGCATGCAGGTCACCTACCCGTTTTACTGAGGCCAGAGCCAGCAGTAGTGCGGTCTTAACGGAGAGCATGCACAAATCAACAGAGTCCAAATTCTCGAAGGGGGGCCCTGCAAGAGCTTTTAGGACTAATGTTAAGTCCCAAGTCGGGACTGTAGCTGGCCGAGGTGGATTTAATTGCCTTGCTCCCTTAAGGAACTTTATGATTAAATCGTGCTTGCCTATATAAGCGCCGGCTTCATGTGCATGATATGCAGATATAGTTGCCACATACACTTTGAGCGTTGACGGGGTGAGTCCTGCATCTAATCGCTCTTGAAGATATATCAGAATTTAATGTATGGGGCAGTTTACTGGGTCCTTGCCATGTAAGAGACACCAATCAGTGAACACCTTCCATTTTAGTGTGTAGAGGCGTCTCGTGGACGGTGCTCTGCCCTGCAAAATGGTGTTCATGACCGAACGCGTCAGTTCTGGCATGTGTAGCGCGCCCCGTTTAGGGGCCACACATGCAGGTTCCACAGCTGGGGCTGGGGATGCCAGATTGTGCCTTGTGCCTGAAAGAGGAGATATCTCCTCAGTAGTATTTCCCATAGTGAGCTGTACAGCATCTCCATCATTTCCGGAAACCATGGCTGGTTGGGCCATTTCGGCACAACTAATAGGACCGTTTCCTTGTCCTCTCGGATTTTGCATATGACAGAGTGAATCAGGCATACCGGAAAATGCATATTTGCGTTTTGCTGGCCATTTGTGTGCCATTTCATCTTTTCCCAGCAGGGCTTGGGACTTCGAGTACCAGAGGGGATAGTGGGCATTCTCCACTGAGGCAAATAGATCGATTTCTGCTTTGCTGAATATTTCCCAAACCCTCAATATAGTTTGAGGACAAAGTCTCCATTTGCCCGGTATCACCCCTTGGCGTGACAGTAGGTCCACACCATAATTCAGGTGGCCTGGGACATATGTCGCTCTCAGGGAGGGGAGATGATGCTCGCTCCATAGTCAGTCTCAACAATGGCGGTGAATGAATTCCACCTTGGTGGTTTATATATGCCACAACTGCCATGTTGTCTGAGTGAACCAGGACATGACAGCTCACTATTTCTGACTGAAAACCCTTTAAGGCTAGAAATACAGCTGATAGCTCTAGGCGGTTGATGTGCCACGCTCTCCTCGCACCTGTCCAGGTGCCGAAAGTTGGGCATCCATCACACACCGCCCCCCAACCTGTGTTGGAAGCATCTGTAGTCACCACTTTCCATCTGACAACTTGCCCCAGCATGACACCTCACTGGTAAAACGTAGGAGCTGTCCATGGTGCTAAAGCAGCTATACAGCGGCGGGATATAGTGATGCGTATGCGCCCTTTTCACCAGCACTGAAGAGGTCTCATGTTTAAGAGACCTTATGGGATGATGGCGAATGCCGCCGCCATAAATCCCAATGCTTTCTGAAACAGCTTTAGTGGAAGTATTCTCCCCAGTTTGAACTGAGACAGACACTGTAGAATGGCCTGAACGCGCTCGCTGTGAGGTGGCTGGGAGAAAGCGTGCTCTTCACCCAGATTACATTGAGGCCCAAGCTGTTTAGATGCTGAAGCAGTAAGTCTCTGTGCTAGCATAACAGAGCCTCTGATTGCGCCAGTAACAGCCAGTCATCGAGGTAGTTCAAGATGCGTACACCACTCAGTCTCAGAGGGGCGAGAACCGCACTGATACACTTAGTGAATGTGTGAGGAGCCAGAGACTGTCCGAAGGGCAGGACTTTGAATTGATATGCTGTTCCCTCTAATGCGAATCTCAAAAACATCCTGTGATGTATGCATCCTTCAGATCTATCAACGCAAACCTATCGTGTGGGTGTACATGCGATAAGATCCGTTTCTGAGTAGTCATTCTGAGTGGGCGATTTATAAGTGTGCGATTTAAAAGTCTCAGATCCAGGATTGGCCGAAGACCGCCGTCTTTCTTTGGAACAAGAAAATAACGTCTGTAAAACCCTTTTTGTGCTTGACAATTTGGCACAATCTCTATTGCGTTTTTCCCGATGAGATTGTGTATTTCGGCTAGTAATACTGGCGCGACAGTTTCACGCCAAAACAGACGGGGCTCAAACACCATAGTCAATATTAGAATATTGGCGTTATTGTAGAGAGGTTTCAACTAGGTCATGTAAGAAGGCACTCCCTATATGCGTTGCTACGCAATGTCAAGTGTACTGAGTCATAAGGGAACCATCAGATTTGCATAGAAGATAGGGGTTTCAGAACCATGGACAGGGCTGACAGCTCTGCACTGAACGAGTACCTTGGCGTGTAGTCATAGTCATCCTATACAGACAATATCTAGCTAATATTTACATGCAGTTGGCTCTCTGCCTTAACCAATCCAGCTATAGATGGGCGGAGTGAGAGAGTAGATTCTGTGACTGAGGTGGGAGGTTTTACATGAGAGACTTGCGTTTCAGGATAAAGGTGCACGGCATTGAGATCTTCCACATTGTGTGCTTCATCCGTGCGTGATCCCTCCCCGATATTACACAGTCTATTTAAAAGCAACATCCACCGACTCATTCCATCACTCACCACTTTGGTCGTCTCACCTGCTCTCGCGGTGATCAGGAGAGGTATCCAGTGATGGATCAGGACAAGTACCTGCCAGAGCTCCTTGCTGAGAAGGAAAGCTTGGACCCGTCGTTCATGCATGCGATGCGCCTTCTCGCGGAAGGTAAACTAGGATTTCTTGTGCCATCATTTTATCTGTTTGGCGTGGCGTCGCTGCTGTACCCTGTTTGTGCTGATATCGTTTATGAAATATTCATGAATCATTTTGAGAAAGATGTATGCACATATCAACGCCCGCTCTTGAACCATGGCAGAATGAGTCAGGCGTGTCAAGTGTTTATCATTCATAAAATAAGGGAATTGTTTCAGAGGCAGGCTTGGTCTTTATGATTATTTTTTGTGTTACTTCATTTTTTATTATTATTAATGATTAGGACTATGCTCAACTTCGTTTTTCAGACTGAAGAGAGCTTTAAAGTAACAAAAGTAGGAGACGTTCAAACCGAAAGCGTTCTTGCGTAAAAAAAATAAATAAAAAAAATAAAAATAAAAATAAAAAAGCTAGACGAATGGAACAGAACTCTTTTTAACTTGACGCGGCGTCTTAAAAACGCGGCGCTCCTGCGAAATACAGCGTAACGATCAAATACGTCAGTCTAGTCTATAGCACATGTTAACAAAACAACGTCAAATCGGCGTGGACGGACACCATAGCGCGTTCGGTTTGAACAGCCTCTTAATTGTTTGTAGGGAAATCTAAATCTTAAACAACAGAAGAAAAAAAAAGAAAAGAAAAGAAAAAAAAAGAAAAAAAAATCATCAGTCTAGCATCAGTTTTCGTGATGGAGGTCTTGTGCTTCCAATTGTCTTAAAAATGCATGTTTAGCATACTATTTTATCACTAAAATAAGACTACACTTCCCGGACTTTAGTGGTTTAACCACAATGCACCTCAAGCATTAAGGCAAACTCGTTCCATGTAGTAAATATGTAGCCTATTTATAACACTGGTTCCTTATACACTTTTGCTATCTAACAAGTCTGGATTACTGCATTTAGCCTATCTGTTCTAAATAAGATCTTCATTTGCTAAACATTGAGGATCACTTTGAACGATGTTGGAGTCAAGATTTTAATTGTTTTTTCCTGCAGCAGCTGTGTTGTCAAATGTTTGCAGTATCTGTAGGCTATAGATTTAATTGTCAGTGCAGGCAGTTGGCTAAAATATTACTTTGCTTTATCCCTGTCAGACTGTGTTGTTAATTTGTGAGGTCATAAGGATAATGTCCAAACATGGCAACACTGCATATGATCTGAACTCATTACTGTTGGGATAAGATAAAAGCAGTCCTTGACAACTCATCAGATAGTAAGCAGAGTAATTAAGAGGTAATTATGGCTATTACAAAGTGCGCACACTGATTCAGATTATCTCAAGTGCAGAGGAGCGCAGTGGGGTGTGCACTGTTGAATCAGAATGCATGTAATTAAATGACAATGGTTTTGACTGGTCCATGTCATCAGTCAACTCTAAATAATAGTAAAACAGTAAGTAATATGCTACAGGAATTTTAGATGCACTATTTGTTTGTTTCTTAATTGTAAGTGTTCTGAAAACCTGCAGCACATGCATTTGTTTGCGCACAGTTAATGCCTTGTTTAAATACATACATTTTCATCATAATTCAGTTGAATCAAAAATATTCATTCTCAAAGCGCAAACCATGTTAATATGACAATGCCTAAATCTTTTTTTTTTTT
Source organism: Myxocyprinus asiaticus (assembly GCF_019703515.2). Taxonomy (NCBI): domain Eukaryota; kingdom Metazoa; phylum Chordata; class Actinopteri; order Cypriniformes; family Catostomidae; genus Myxocyprinus; species Myxocyprinus asiaticus. The sequence goes on from NC_059366.1 coordinate 23,823,084, forward strand.
TTTCTAGAACATTCACATCATGTCTCATTCAGTTTTATGATTAGGCCAGTATCCTATTCTGTATTTTTTTCTTAGTAGTTTATTTAAATTCTGTGCTGCCTTGTTTTAAAAGGTAGAATGGGAAACTAAAGATGCAGATGAAGCTAAAACAGACTATTCATTTTTAAAAGGGGAAGTCTCACCAGGATTTTCAGTAGCTAAGTAAAAAATGTACTAATGCACTAAATACTAATTTCTTCTTATGAGCCCACAATTTTGAAAGCAGATAACATGTCTCTTCACAAAAGGGATACAGTAAGTCATTTGCATGCTGTCTTTTTAAATGAACTAAATTGCATGGTTATGAAAGTCTGCAGGCTATACAAAAAGGCTTATTTCACTGGAATTAATGGCAATGGCAGTATAGTAATGATAGTTCAAAGTGGAGGAACAGACTATTCTCCTCTGGATCACTTTTAATCGAATTACACATACTGTCTTAAAAGACTTCTCCTAAGACAGTGGTTCTCAACTTGTGAGATGTCTAGGGTCGAAGACAGCAGAGCTGTTTGCTAAATGCAAAAATAAAATGTAACTAACCATATAATTTTATGTAATTGGAATAGCATAATAAATAGGCTTATTGACATTAAAAAAAATAAATAAAAAAAAATCACTTCCGAGAGCATGAAACCATCAACATTCAAGAGACATTTAGAAACAAAAACGGTCAATTTTCCTATTCAGCCTGTGTCATATTAATAATTTGCTTGTTGTTGGGCTAATGCTTTTTATGGTAATATTATTGCATCTCAATGTTTGATTTTAAGGACATTTTTATTCACTTTTGTATGATAAACAGTTTTGGTTCTGTGTTGGGTTGCCATTTGATGCCCAATAATAATAATAAATCTGTGTTCTAAAAGAAAACTAGTTGAGAACCACTGTCCTGAGACATACAATGTGTAGACATGTAGAGATATATTTCCTTTACAAAGAGTTAAGTTTGTCTATTATGCATTTTTTTATCTGAGTATTTTTGTTATTTTTCAGCTTTCATCATTTTTTCACAGTGATATACATTTAACTCGAAAATAAAGAAATAAAAATGATAAATCTGATTAACTTTCACCTTGGTAACACATTAAGAAGACTGCTGCAGTAGTGACAAGGGTTAAAAAAAACTGTGGTTTGTTAAATTTCATGCTGAGCTACTGGTATTGATATTTATTTCAGAATGTCGTAGTATAGTCATGTCACTGGATTTACCTTTAGGGCCACTGAGCTGTAATCCCGGCTTGAATATGAATAGGAAAAGACTCCAGCCCATTATTATTTGTGCTATGACCAGTAAAAGATTATTTTAAATTACCTGTTTTGATCAACAGTCATACTTAATGACCAATTCAAGCACCCAAATAAATATTTCACATAATATGGTCATTTCATTTTTACATCTGCCACTATCAGTCTTGGGATTTTGTTAGTCAGTAGATGAATACATAGATCAGCACTTTGATTAAAAACATGACTGTTTGATCTAGTGTTAAGTTTTTGCCTCTAGTTTTTAGAGGTTTTGCATTCTAATTCGCCAAAATATTTTTTTTTTTTTGCATCTGTACATCAGTGGATGGGTGTTACACTTTAAAAAATAAAATGCAATAAAAGAAGCAGGAAGACGAGAGTAGCGGAAACACAGACACATTTATTGATAGTTCTGTATATGAAAAACGGCAAACTCCGAAGTTCAGAGAGTGACAACCACAAACTCTCCACACCAGCAGCGAGAACCCGGATCGCCAATCAAAACACACACAGATGAAACTCCAAATCAAGAACTGGAGATGTTTCATGTGGATTATACACTGTGACGAGGAGGAGGGCGTGGCCGGGCTGTGAGAATGCATGCACGGCGCTGAGTTGCCTAATCAGCGGGATAGAGATAAAGGAGGAGCCAGGGATGCCAGAGGGGGAGAGAGAGAGAGAGACACACGCGGCTGCTGTGTGTCTGCGTGTCTGTGTGTTTTATGTTATGTTTAAGTTCCTTTGTACCATTAAAGTTTACGTTGACTGCTCAGCCGGTTCCCGCCTCCTCCTTGTCCATCCTTGAACTGCGTTACATACACATACCTGACGAAAGCTATTTAAAAAATTGGTGAGGACACATCTCACCAGTCTCAACCCATAACTGACAGTGATGCATCTAATAATCATTCAGTGAATACTTGGAAACAACTGAGAAATTCATCTTTACCTATTTTTTTTTTTTTCCCATGTATTTGTCCGTGTGGTCTTTGTTGTTGAGGAAATAAGCTCATCAACCCGCCAGAGCCCAAACACTGTACACGCGCTACAATAGTAGGTAGGCAATTAGTCGATGCTGAGATTGGCTGCTGCTGTAAACAATCACAGGACTGGTTGCTGCTGTAATCAATCATGATATGGGTCTGTAGTCATTTGTGTGTACGGTGAGAGTTTAGGCAGTTTGACATGAATAAACCCCTACATTATGACAAAATCAACGATAATATACTTACATTTATATTTAATACATTTGGATTCTTATGTTGGGGTGGCAGATGTGGTGTCAATGCTTTTTTCTTAGGGTGGCATATGCCACCCCATGCCACCCTGGTAGATCCGCCCCTGTCAGGGAGCATTTTTTTATTCAGAATTCTAAGTTTTGCTGTTCCGTTTGGACGAAGGCAAATCGCGTCAAATAATTTATTACTCAAAGTTTCTGTGAATCAGGACACATTTCAGGCTAAGAGCCTCTTACAGTATCTTGTTATTTTGGTACAAAATTTGTCACAGCCTTTAAGAGGGAAGTGATTAATGCTACAGTGGTGATCAATAAAAGCGTAACTTATCCTAAACACCAGGCGGCCTGGAAACAACTGACAACTAAGCATTTTATCTAATGGCCCACACTTGCTGCGTAACTTTCATGTCTAGACTTCTCCTAAACTGCACAATTTGAGTACAACAGATTTACATAATTTGCACAGATAATAGAATAGCTAATTTTAGAAATGTTTTAATAATGTGAAAAAAGCAGTGATCCTTTTTTCAAGATCAATTTTAGTGCAACAAAGCAATGACTTTAGAGGATCATTTATGACTAATGTAGCTGCTGGCTTTCTGTAGGGCATTGCATTTTTAAAATATGTTTTAAATGTTTGCTACTTTAAAGTATCTTGTTGCTTGTAGGATCTAATGTTTGTGGCCACTGTGCATTACTGTCACTGATCCCTGTCTCCTATGTGATGGAATGGTTTGCTCACAATACAACTCCAGCCTCTGTATAAATGAACATTCAGTGTGAGAGGCTGCTAGATATCTAAGGTAATCCTATGTTATACTGAACTAGTTCTAAAGTATTGAGCTCAGTTATTTTCTGTCTTGGTTGCATTTTAGCTTCTTCTTCTTTTTTTTCAAAGCTGTAGAAAATGAGTGAATGTTTTGTTAATATGCTCAACTTTGGTTGTTTTCCAACAGAAAATGTGTGTTGCCTCGCATCAAAACTACCTGTGCAGTTTACGGAATTATTTTTTTATTCAGAAAAATAGTGTTTTATTTATTATATATATATTTATGTTTTTTTTTATTTATTTTTTTAGCAGTTCATGAATATATATTGTGATATAGGGGAAAATCTGGGGATAGTTATCACATGTGGAAGTTGTCACAAGGGCTATATCTTAATAACTATAAGATTCTATGGTCAAAAGTCAATAGTTAATGGTCATACGCCCAATTAGAGAAATGTATGTTTTCTCTAGCAGTGGTTTTGTATGTTGGGATCAAACACTTAGTTCAAAATCCTCTTCAATTAGAATTATTTTTGTGAATTCTATCCTTCTAACTTTTTTTTTTTTTTTTCATATAAATATCAGGTTGGGGAAAGTTGTCACTACTGGGGTGTCTTGTACTGTAAAATTCCCTCCACACAACATAACTAGAAGAAATAGGAGATGCCTGAAGAAGATTGTAATTAGTGGGAATATAAGTATGGGTTCCTCCAAATTTGTGAGGAACTCCATGGAATACCAGAGTCTGTTTTTCACACATCACAGTTTGTACCTGGTCATGATGAGACTGTTTAAAGTGTATGCATCTTCTCTAACCTTTGAATTTCAGGTGAAACCATTTCAGCAAGCCACGAAATGGGAATAGCTGTTTCTCTTGAGGGAACCGAGAGGATGCTTCAAATTCCAGTCTGTCATTTTGATCTTGTAAAGCACATTGCTGAATTGCTTTTATAGAGGTGACTTGATGCAAACTATTTACTTTAGAAAAGGACAGTGTCCATTTTTTTTTTCTAAAATAGTGCTTTCTTTGCCTCATAGGGGTAAAAGTAAGGCAGCAAAAAAAATAAAAATAAATAAATAAATAAAATAATGTGCTTACCAACAAAATTTACAAATGGATATTACATGGTGGTGATAAAGATGAGGTAGGATTTAGCTGAAATGTTTCTTCCCTGAAAAAGTTTTAAATACTACAGTGAAAACAAATCTACATCAAACAGTTATTATATGATATAAATAACTAGTCATTCATTGCTGGTCATAATTTGCTAGACAGTGACTCAAATAAAAAACAGCACTAATCTACACTGCTGAGTTTACACAGCAGTTTTTTTTTTTTTTTAATTAATAGCAGTTTAATTAGAAAAGAAGGATTTTTATTATGCTTTTACGTCTATTATTTCCTGTTTTCCCCAAGTGTAATGATTAAAATATGGTTTAAAAAAATATCACAGTATAAGACTCTGAAGGATTGTTGTGCCTGATGGGAAAATTCAAATCAAGTCATTTCACAATTTAACGCTTTTCACAATACACATAGTTTCAAAGCAGCTTTACAGAAAACTATGCTGTAATATCTTAAAGTCCTCGTTGAGCAGTTTCATTAAAAAATTCTACCCCTATGTACATATAGTCCAAGGGTATATGGAACATATGTGTTATATTTGATAATTTAATCACCCTTTACTATTAAAACAAACTCACAATTGACTGTTTGGAGATTTGTTAAGAAGAAACCATCAACTGTTCTTTGCCTCTCACTATTAGAAAGTTCATAACCAGCTCATATTGCTTTGAGTTTAATGTACAGTTTTATTTCTGAATAGCTGTTTGCAGTCCAAGTTCTAGCATATTTAAGTGAATCTATTTATGCTTGAGGTTTAATACAAGTGTCTATCAGAGCTTAAATTAGTGCTAATGTATGCAGTTGATCAAATGTGTGATCAAACCTCTTCCTGACAAACCCCAATCATTTAGGACAGAAAAATGTGTCTCATGATAGAATGAATATTTAATGATATGTTTCCATTTTCATAAGCAGCCTTTTAACTTGATTTAGTTCTCTTGCAATATAAATATGACCTGCGGATTGCATATAACAGTCACTGACAGATCAACTACTTCAATCTTCCAAAGAGTGGACATTATTATGTAGAATGTGAGCTATTTAAAATGCATGTTGATAGGATCAGCTGTTCCTAACAGCTTCCCATTTTAAAATGTATCAAGCCATAGCTCTCTATCACAGAGTAATCATGCAGGCAAATAGGTTAATGGCAGCTACCTTAATATTTTGATAAATATGTTGATGTTGTTACACAGCTAAAAATGATGGATGGCCTGACACCTTGTTGTAAATAATAATGGGTTTTTATTTTATTTTATTTTATTTTATTTTTTATGGTTTATAGTCAATGTATACCACACTGTATATTTGCCATTCAGCATCATGATTCTTTAGCATGTTGGCCTCCTGGAATGTGTTTAACAGGGCTGTCAACTGAATACAATTTTTAATTGAATTAATTACATAATATGCCAATTAATTCATTGTATAAAAAAATGGTTCCCAAAATAGTGAAACCATGCAAGCCCATTAATTATTAAATCACAGTGCATTCTGGGAACACTAGCTTTGAGTAAATTTCACAGGTAAATGAAATAAGTAAATTTAACTTTTCAAATTGAGAAATATGACAAGGTTTTCTATTTCAGGGTTGATACATGATGACACATTGTAAAGATAACAAACAATCATAAATAACATTTACTTATAAGCTAGAACATAATTTTTACATGTTTGAATTGAGTAAAATATAGAATTTACTTATTGTTTGTTGCTGTCCTTTTCTGCATATCGCAGCGCCGTTTTGCGGCCCTCTTCAGCCAGTAGCGGCCCATTTGGCATAACGCAGCAGACCATTTCAGCTTATAGCCACCTGTTGGGCACCATTCGGCCCCATTTCGCGGCCGGCCCACTGGGAAAGTCCCGGTTCTCCCTATGGCCAGTCCGCCCCTGCATGCAGATGTTAATGTGCATTTTGGCACAAGTACAAAATGAATACTGAGTTAAGTGTGTGATTTTTTCATTTTTAAATTCGCTAGGGGTTTTAGACAGGTAAAACAAATGTTTGTGATTTAAAAAATCCTTTCTCTCTTTTACTTTGGTCTTTATCCTCTTCTGTAACACCATGAGCCAGGAGACCCAGCAGAGTGGAGTCTCTCCTTCTAGTGCATGACGACTGCACTCTCATTTCCTTAGTCCTGTATAATGTGAGGCCCACGGCAAAAGTTTAATTAATGAATCTTATTATGATTGGAAGAGCTATTTCAATTTTAAAGGAAAAAGATTTGCTAAAAAGCATGAGAATGATTTAAACCATTTCTCTGCTCCATTAACGGTGAGTTGTCATCAGCTGCATGAAATACAGTGTATGGGTAGGCAGTCTTTTTTTAGTGAACTGTGGTAATATGTATACTGAAAGGAATGAACGAATCAGTCTTTTCTCAAATTGTGCAGATATATTGATTTATAAAAAATATTCCAAACTCAGTTTCTCGATATTCACTAAATCTATTCACTGAATCATCATATTGTTAAATATGTGTAAGACACAGAAGATCGTGGAAAGATCAATACCTAGAATAATAAACAATAAATAAAAAAATACACTTTGCAGAGTGAAAGTTGACATTCTGGATATATAGGTGTAAACAAGTGTGTTTTCAATCTCTGATATTTTTTAAACATGTTCAAATGCTAATTACCTAATTTTTTTAATATATATATATATTTACCCTGCTGATTCATTTAGCATCACTCTAAGTTCTAACTTCATTATGGCAACTGCTGAAAGGTGCAGGAGCCCACTGTGCTGACATCTGTCGACCAACTCTCCAGAAGACCTGAGAGTGTATTACACCCCTTATTAGAAGTTCAGAGAGCAGACGATAGGAGTGATGCAGCACACGTAAGGCTTAGTTCTGTTCTAAATAAAAATAAAGACAGAATGTCCTTCACAGTGTGGAGGTTAAACATTAGCGTTCAGTGACTTAAGAAACATCTAGGAAAAAAGATTATTATCCAGAAGCCTAGTATCTGTTTATTTGACTTTGAAGTGTACTTATTTGAAGGTGATACATTTTTTAATTGTTTTTGAGAACAGAAGATTATACCATTTTTATTAGTGGTTCAATGTCTCAGACAGAGCTTTAACACCAGCAAATACTATCTCTGAATAAAATAAAAATAAGGTGATGACTAAGGTATATTTGAAGAGATCCATGGACGATAACAATATTAATATGCAGAAACTGAAATGAACTCCCCCCCAAACTTATCTGAAACAAATGTTACAAAGTCTGTGTATAGTCATGGTGTTGGGAAGTTACATTTTCAAACCTTTCAAAGTGTAAAGTTTGCCAATTTATGTTTTTGTTTATTTTCTGAGCAAGCAATTCCTTATTGTGCCTCATAACGATGTTAATTGTTTTAGTTCAAAGTGTCATACTTGACCTTAATATGTCAGTCTTGGCTTGTGCTAGTACCTTTTAATAGATACATTCCAATTAGACCAAATTTAAATGGATACTGCATGGAAAACCTGTGGTAACCAGCTGTTACCCTTTAAAATCTGTGAAACATTTTAAACCTATAAAAATGACTTTTGTTGATGTAACCTAGTTTGTAATATACATTTAGGCAGTTTAAATAAAATGTTTGGATCAAATAAAACCAGTACATTTAGATGTTACCACATGAAGAACATTTTTTTGGTTACTTGACAAAATTTTTTTTTCAATAGTAGTCAATGGAAAATGCTCACTATGATACACTTTTCTTTTTTTTTTTTTAATAAATAAAAAGTGTGTCTGTATGTGAGTTTAATGAAAATGCTCATTGCTCTATTGAGTATCAATGACTGGTAGTTAGAGTAGTAGTAAAGTAGACTTTTCCTTGGAATGCAGGGCGATGATTCACAAACTTCAGTGTTAATTCCTTTGTCTATGTGCTTTGGAGTGAATGTATTCAAGCTGGGTTTTATTACAGATCATGCATATCCTTCAAATGGGGATTTATGTGGTATAGAATAGGACAATACAATCACAGAGGGCCTTGGCGGCTGGGATTGCTTCTGCTCTGTTAACTTGTGTTCTGGTGGATTACCAAAAGGCTGCTCTTCCTGAGTTGACTTTTCTCAGTAGGATGGGTATTCTCAATAGGATGGGTATTATGGTTATAAACCATACAAGTTCTTAAGAAATATTGCAGGGAAAGAGCATGGCTAGTTTGAGAAACGTACAGTAAGTGTGATTTAGTCCAAACTAATTTAAACGCATCTCTCAGTCTTTTGCCAGTTGCCGCCTCCATGTCCTGTGACTCATCACTTTTTTTTATTTGTTTTTGGTCACTATTAGCATACACCTTTGTAGATTTCTGTGTGTGTGTGTGTGTGTGTGTGTGTGTGTATCAGGAGAGCACAAAGCAATTTTGCACTGATTATGTTATAGATCACAGAAAAATACAGAGAACAGAACAAAGGAAAGATGACGTAGAGGAATTGTAACAAAAGTAGCATCTTTGAAATTAGTGTGGGTTGAAAATCTGTTTTAGGAGAACAAAAGGGAAGTTAACCTTAATTCTATTTTCATACCCGCATTTTCCTAAAGTGGATGGTTTTGAATTTCCGTCATTCGATCATGAGGTCAGATTGATGTATTTTACAACATGAACATCATTCTCAGTTGAAAACATTATATGAGCTTGGATGAATCCAGAATCCATTAAATTATACCCAACTGGTTTGAGCTGAAAGGATAATAGAATTCTATGTACAGTACAGTCTCTCTACTTCTTATGAACTAAAACCAAAGAGAAATCTCTCAAAGCCATTTGATTAAAATAATAATAATAATAATAGTAATAATTATATATATATATATATATATATATATATATATATATTGACAGTTTGATACTGTGATGTACATCTTTATCTGCTTATTTTAATGAAATGAGTATTGAAATCTCAAATGGAACAAATTGTGCAACAAGGCTTATAAAGGCTTATATGCTTATAAAACATCAGTTAGGATTCCTTTAAGTGTTATATTTCCTTCTCTCTTTTTTCTTCCTTTTTCCATTTGAATGCCCATCAGTTATTCATGCATCAGTAAAGGGCAACTCCTTAAACAAACTGGGGTGTGATGTACAATAACAGATGTCAGAAAAGAAGCCAGACCAGAATTGAAGTCTTAGGATGTGCTACTAATTCTACAGAGCCACTCATCCTTGAAATGGTTATATGCAACAATTGAAAGCCCATTTGTGGACTTCTTGGTCTTTAACCCAATGAGATCAGACCACCAGGTCCTAAATAGCACCCAACAGAGGTGTTTGTTAGTTAGGGTTATCAGACATACGATGCATACTCAAGGAATGGCTTTTGGGGTGTGTTGGGCATCCAAAACCAATGAAAGCCAAAAAAACACAGAGGTCTTACAATTCTGTTGTTTGTTTAATGTTTTGTTTGTTTATTTTCAGTTCACTTAGTGGTTGTATGATGCAAAAAGTCAAAGGTGTAGAGCAGCTTTGCATTTGGTCTGATCACATTTTTTTTTTTGGTGCAAAAACAACAGCATTGAATTGACTCTAACAGAATATGACTCCATTCCCTGTGGATTACGATGAGATACATTTCCATCTACTGAGCCAATGCTGAAGGACTTTTCTCAACTCACATTTACAAGCAAGAGGATAGAGTATTTACACTTTCCCCCTTTTCCTTTTTTGGGGTTTATGTCTCTTTATTTAGAAACAAATAATAATTCTGGATGTTGTGCAATAGCTTTTCTTGTGTGGAACATTAATCATGCTGTATGGCTGTTGTGTCTATAGCCACAGCCCTCCATGCTTCCCCTGAAATAATTTCTCAGCATCCCTTATTGTAAGGTTTCACTTGCCAAGTGTTTCTCATTTTCAGCTCAGTTTGATTTCTTTGGTGCCTTTTGGCAAAGAGATAATGCAAAGAAGAAAGGAAGGAGAGAGAGAGAGAGAGAGAGAGAGAGAGAGAGAGAGAGCAATAATAGCTCAATACAAAAAAAAAAAAAAAGGTTGTCTCAAAATCAACAAATCAGAATGTAGCAAATACAAAAAAAAAAAGGTTGTCTCAAAAATCAATAATCAGAATGTTGTAATTTTTTACTTAGGCCACATCATGCTTTAGTGATTGAAATTTCATCTCTTCTTAGTCTTGTTGTTTTGCAGATCCTTTGTCACTTAGTAGCTTGGATTGAATTTATTGTAGGGGACAGTCCCCCTGTGGCTACCTGAGATTAAGTGTCTTGCTTACGGGGACAACAATGAAGTACAGCCTCTGTATCTCTCCAATTCATGTATCGCACCCAGGGACGTAGATTCCGGGGGGGATGGGGGAGAGGTAACCCCAATAATAAACAAAAGGAAACACATAATGTCGATAATGCAAAAACACTCCCCAGGACCACAAGTTTTAAAACTTGAAAAGGCCTTAAAATGAAATCAAGACTGAAAGGATGCTCCTGTGAGAGTGAAAGAATGTGATTTTCTGCAGGTTTGGTCAGCTGAGAGCATCTCACCAGAGATGAGGTGAGAAATGATGGCCTCCTTTCACCTGCTGATTTCATTTCCCTCTTCTCTTCTTCTCTTCTCTTCTCTTCTCTTCTCTTCTCTTCTCTTCTCTTCGTCCATTTTCCTTTACCCTTCTTCCCCTTCCCCATCCCCTTTCCCCATTCCATGTCTTACAAGAGTTGCACAGGTTCATAATTCTCAATTCCGCTGAGCATTAATTTAGCGACAACAGAAGGGGATCCCTGGAGGAACTCAGGTGACAGCTTCATTTCAAGGCTCTTTAATGTTGCGTGGCTGCTAAATCTCTGGCTCAATTCTCAAAAGCACCATAAAATTCCTTGAGCACAAAATATTACTGTTCTGCGCAGCAGTTTTCAATTTTTGTTTGTCATGCCAATAAGGGCTTAGTAGGCTTAAGTTGAAAAGTTACTTTAACACAGTGTTTATTTAACTGTTGTTAATAACGAGACACCATTGGCACCATTGATTGTACGTAAAGACTTATTTTCCTCGCTTCCCCAAGTTTTTCTTTGTAGTGATGTCCAATCTGATTTTCTGGGCTGTACAAATATCACTTATGGGCAAAATAACTAATTGTTTTGTTATGTGTGTATTGCAGTGTGGCAATGGAGCAAAGCATGGCATTCTTTGACCTAGACCATTTTTTTTCATTCAGAAATTGAAAAGTTTGAAGGAGACGAGTTGAGAAAAGATGGAGAGGTGAAGAAATACTTGGATATCATCAGCAACAAAAACATCAAGCTGTCAGAGAGAGTGCTGATCCCAGTACAGCAGTATCCTAAGGTAAAAGCTCATCCACCTCAGTGCCCTGTACAAAGTACAAAGAAATGATAGTGGAGTGATGACATGACAGCCAAATCTATGTTATAGTCATGTGGAGATCAGAGAGGATAAAAAGCAATTAATACATTTTATGGGATTGCTGTGCTTGTGGTAATGACTCAATACATTCTGTATCTGGCAGGAGTAAACTAGATGCTGTCAGACTCTGATTTGTACTGCACTGCAAATCTGCTGTTATTTTGTCCTAGTTGAAATGATTCCTGGCTCTCCCAGAGTAACAGGCACCATATCTGTTGCTACCTGTTCAAACATTATCCTGCCTCATTTTGTAATCAGGAAAGTATTCTTTTATTTATGTAAATATATATATATATATATATATATATATATATATATATATATATATATATATATATATATATATATATATATTATTATTATTATTATTATTATTATTATTATTATTATTACATTTTACCAGCTGGCCTCTTGCATTTCATCTGTTAAGATATTTCAGATTCTCAACACCAATGCATAAAATCATTTTATTTATCAACACTATACATTTTGTACCAATCTTTGTTTGGAGGTAGATTCAGCTTCAGGAAAATCAGCTATGGGGCTTCAGCTTTGTAGGGTTAAGGTTACATTTTGCCAAAAATAATAGAGCTCTGCACTCAGTCAGTGCTATATTGTAGATGAAAGCATATAGCATAGTAATCTGAAAAACAATTACATACTTTTTATTTCAGTAACTGGTTATTTACTCCAAACCACTTTAACATTATCACGTGTTATACGAGACACACTTGTATTCCACATTGTGCTGTTTTAAGTTGATATTTTGAAAATGAATAGAGAAAAGCCCATGAGCAAAACACAGATGAGCAAAGCACAGATTAATCCATAAAGCTTCTAAGTTTCTCATATTCTCACTAGTGTTTGACAGCTCTAGGAAGCCTTTTTTACTTTTTACTGTTATTCTGCTTTAGGGAAGAAGAAAAAAAACCCTAGAGAATTAAAATGTGTGCAGACTGTTTGATGGTTTTAGTAGATTTGTGCTGTCAAAAAAATAAAAATAAAAAAATAAATAAAATAAAATAAAATAAAAATAATAATAATAATAATAATAATAAAACATGCCGTAGGTTTAGATTTGATATGTCTTGTTCAAGTTGTACAATGGATTTGTGTTTTTCCAAATCCCTCTTTCCAGAGGATTTCTGATGCTTTGTAGTCATGAAATTACTCTTTGGTTAAGTTCTCTTGTGATAGTCCTGGAATGGTGCTACTGTAATCTGAGGATGGATAATATGTTTGAGCACAGTAGGTTTCTAGGTTACTAGATTCCTGGGTTCCTGTAGCTCAATTGATAGAGCATGGCATTAGCAATGCCAGGATCATGGGTTTGATTCCCAGGGAACAAACAAACTGATCAAATGTATACATGTAATTCACTGTAAGTTGCTTTGGATAAAAGTGCCTTCTAAATGTACTAGATAATAATCATTTATAAGCCTTTAAAAAAAAAAAAAGGTTGGCCACCAGTTGAGAGGATTATCTATGCATAGTGTCCATGCTGTGTTCTTTATATCTAATTGCACTTGACACAGCTTCTAATTGTTTGAACGTGGCAGAGATTTTCTCAGAATTTCCCATGATTGTAGACATTTTAAGTGATATTGCAGAAACCCCCATACCTCAAAACCAGTTCAGTGAACTTGTGGGCCATAACAGAAAAAAGCTTACAGAGTCTAGACTTAATGTTATGCTCTCCATTACAAATCCAAAGGATTTATCTATGTGCCATTAATTAATCCTTGTGTGACGACAGCGCTGTCTCAGACTTTTGGCTAATCATGCTTGATGAGATAGTCTCACAGGAAGAACATTTTTGCTTCAACTCAGAATTGTGAGCTAAAGTTGATCTGGGTTTCTTTGATGCTCTAGGATGGCTGGAGTTTATAGATTTGCATAAAGATGAATAGGCCTTTCTGGATCTCGAATGGTAGGTTGTTACTTGACCTTTGACTCTTTGTAGTGATGTGAAAAGTAGCAGTGCTACAGTATAAAATTGATATTAAATATGAATATGTTTTGATTTTGAGTAATATATAAATTAATGATACCGGTCTTTCTACAGTATTGATAATAACAATACCATTAGGGGTTCCTGTAGCTAAATTAGTAGAACACAGCATTAGTAACACCAAGATCATAGTTTCCATTCCCAGGTAACGCACAAACTGAAAATATATACCTTACTAAATGTTAAATGTTTTTCATTTCTGTTCGTTCTGAGCAAAAACTGTATTTTTTCGTTCCGGTTCAGAAGTTCTGCAGCCTCCTTTCCAAAAGGTTACCAGTTAGAACAAAATAAAAGAATGGTTAATAACGTTATTTTTAAAATGACAGTACTCTGCGCTAATGGGTGGGGGAAATACCAGTTGCAGTGTTGCCAGATCTTGCAAGAGAAAACAAGCAACCTGGTCTGGAAAAACAAGCCCAAAATACACCACTTGCCTCGCCAAAATATGTGAAAATAAGCAATTAATTTTTTTCCTGTGTGGTGGATTTATCGGCATAGAAATCATAACAAGCAGTTAATTAAAGTGGCATTCAGTAGTTCTCTAGCTAGCATTAGCATTGCTCTTCTTTGTGTACTTTAATTACTGATACGACAGTGGTGTTAGATGCTGTACTGCCATCTGTCGATGTGGATAAGCATGATCGTCTCTGCTGCCCCCGCCAGCTTTGGAATATCATTTGCCTTTGGAAAATGTCGGAGTTTGAGGTTATTTCTAAAGTTATTTATTACTACTATAATAAAATTGCTTTGCCTACAAACAAACGTCAGAATTCAAGTGAACATGCTTCTACAGTTAAGGACAGATTATTATTGTCCCTCGTATCAATAATCTTTGGAGAATGTTTGTGTTTCACATTATTTCTAAAGACAGTTATTACCTTTATTAGAGAATTTCTTAGCATAAAATAAACCTCAATTATCTAGCGATACAGAATGTCATGGTAAAGGAAAGATTAGAATAGTTTTTTATGATCAAATTTAGCATGCCCATAAATACTGTATTTGAAGAACTTGTATTGTTTCCAAGCAAACCAACGTCATGGTTTATTCAAAATCCACAACAATCTCTGTGCCAGGCTACTAAACGAATGAAGATGTATGCTGTTTCATAGAGGTGGAGGTAGATGGGCTCAGTTACATTTGTAAACACCACAGAAAACTGTCCATTACTAACATACGTTGACTACACATACAATTTTAGAGTTTTCTGTAAATTCCACTGATACTATTTTAGAGAGTGGCCTAACAATTAATAATTCCTTACCTGTCCAACAAAAAAGAAGCAACATCAGCATCACTACTAATTTTTTTTCCGTCATCAAATCTTTCCACATTGTGTATGCCGTACTGATGTTTACTCTAGTTTTTTTCCTTTGCTGGTCTTTCTGTCTTCTTGCTTCTGACATTTTTCGCTTCTTTGGCAGTACAGCTACTGGATCTCCTGTTGTCTCTGCTTCAAAAGCACGATAATAAATGTGTTCCATTGTGCTCTTTTTGCTCTTCACTTCACCAAACAACACTGCACTAATCATAGACACGTGTATCTACACAGGCGGCAGCCGATGAGAAACACAGTGGGTCATGTCATTTCAACATGGCATTGAAGGGGTGACCCGCACCATGTATATTAAAAACACTTTTTATAGAAAACCATTATGAGTACAGTCTTCATCTCATGTGAGTGTACACCATTCAGATCACTCTTCACAAAAACACAATTCATTCATTAATGTGTAAAACTTTTGTATTAGCCCCAAATTACTGAATGCACCTTTAACAGATACGTATCATTTATTTACAGATCTGCTTCTGAGTCAAAACCCGGCAGAATCAAAACTGTATTAATGCATCATATCTAACAATAATTCTGTGAAGACTTGGAAACAACTGAGACGAGAAAAGTACTTTTTTCCTCTAATAATGTTTTCCTTGTATCTGGATTAACCCTGCATGTATATGTAATAATTATTCATAGTTGTTTAAAAAGTTCTTCATTCAGAGAATGCAACATCCACAATGGGAAATTAGGCAAAGAAATGTGTGATGCATCAGTTTCCTTCAGGATCAAAGCATGTGTTTTATTTTTTCAGGCAACATGAAGTGGTGTAGTTCCAAAACTTTACTGTGATATCCCTTTGGTGTCTGGTTTCATGAAAACATTATCAGAACAAAATTAACCGATTACCGGCATTTAAAAATAATGTTTTCACTCTGGAACAATTGAAAATCACTTTGTTCCGGTTTTCGGTTATGTTCTGCTAAATTCATTCGTTTTCAGTTTTCATTTTCATTCCTTGAAGCGTTTTTAGTCCCTGCCTTGAATGCACAGTAAATTTAATGCATAAATGTATATTCACCAATTACCGACTTAATTCTTAGTGCTTATTTCCAGCACTCATGCATATGTACATGCAAGAAAGAAGAACCCTCGCGACTCACGATTGTGGCTGTGTGTGAATAGTAAAAATGCTTTTCTTTGGTGAGATATTGGAAACTGTTGTTCTATCCAGATACAGAAAGTACCAAATATTTAGATATAGGTAAAAACAAAGAGTAATATATATATATTTATACAGGTGCATCTCAATAAATTAGAATGTCGTGGAAAAGTTCATTTATTTCAGTAATTCAACTCAAATTGTGAAACTCGTGTATTAAATAAATTCAATGCACACAGACTGAAGTAGTTTAAGTCTTTGGTTCTTTTAATTGTGATGATTTTGGCTCACATTTAACGAAACCCACCAATTCACTATCTCAAAAAATTAAAATACATCATAAGACCAATAAAAAAAACATTTTTAGTGAATTGTTGGCCTTCTGGAAAGTATGTTCATTTACTGTATATGTACTCAATACTTGGTAGGGGCTCCTTTTGCTTTAATTACTGCCTCAATTCGGCGTGGCATGGAGGTGATCAGTTTGTGGCACTGCTGAGGTGGTATGGAAGCCCAGGTTTCTTTGACAGTGGCCTTCAGCTCATCTGCATTTTTTGGTCTCTTGTTTCTCATTTTCCTCTTGACAATACCCCATAGATTCTCTATGGGGTTCAGGTCTGGTGAGTTTGCTGGCCAGTCAAGCACACCAACACCATGGTCATTTAACCAACTTTTGGTGCTTTTGGCAGTGTGGGCAGGTGCCAAATCTTGCTGGAAAATGAAATCAGCATCTTTCAGCAGAAGGAAGCATGAAGTGCTCCAAAATTTCTTGGTAAATGGGTGCAGTGACTTTGGTTTTCAAAAAATACAATGGACCAACACCAGCAGATGACATTGCACCTCAAATCATCACAGACTGTGGAAACTTAACACTGGACTTCAATCAACTTGGGCTATGAGCTTCTCCACCCTTCCTCCAGACTCTAGGACCTTGGTTTCCAAATGAAATACAAAACTTGCTCTCATCTGAAAAGAGGACTTTGGAACACTGGGCAACAGTCCAGTTCTTCTTCTCCTTAGCCCAGGTAAGACGCCTCTGATGTTGTCTGTGGTTCAGGAGTGGCTTAACAAGAGGAATACGACAACTGTAGTGTCTGTGTGTGGTGGCTCTTGATGCCTTGACCCCAGCCTCAGTCCATTCCTTGTGAAGTTCACCCAAATTCTTGAATCGATTTTGCTTGACAATCGTAAGGCTGTGGTTCTCTCGGTTGGTTGTGCATCTTTTTCTTCCACACTTTTTCCTTCCACTCAACTTTCTGTTAACATGCTTGGATACAGCACTCTGTGAACAGCCAGCTTCTTTGGCAATGAATGTTTGTGGCTTACCCTCCTAGTGAAGGGTGTCAATGATTGTCTTCTGGACAACTGTCAGATCAGCAGTCTTCCCCATGATTGTGTAGCCTAGTGAACCAAACTGAGAGACCATTTTGAAGGCCCAGGAAACCTTTGCAGGTGTTTTGAGTTGATTAGCTGATTGGCATGTCACCATATTCTAATTTGTTGAGATAGTGAATTGGTGGGTTTTTGTTAAATGTGAGCCAAAATCATCACAATTAAAAGAACCAAAGACTTAAACTACTTCAGTCTGTGTGCACTGAATTTATTTAATACACGAGTTTCACAATCTGAGTTGAATTACTGAAATAAATGAACTTTTCCACGACATTCTAATTTATTGAGATGCACCTGTATATATATATATATAAATATATATATATATATATATATATATATATATATATATATATATATATATATATATATATATATATATATATATATATATATATATATATATATATATATATATATATATATATATATATATATATATATATATATATATGTATGCTCAAGGAATTTGCAAACTTTGAGTAATAAACCAGGTAATTATGGAAAATTCCTTTATTAGGAATGATGCCAAGAACCTTGCAAACTTCGGAAAATCTTGCAACAATATTTTCTCATAATCACCTATTTTTAGCCTATTTACAGCCTGATATATTCTAAACTAAATTTAAACACCTGACCAATCTATTATAGACTACTAAACTGTCAATTGTAAACAATGTGAATCAAACTATGGAAATCTGAAAGGGTAAAAAATATAAATATTTGAATCACGTTTAAAAGTGCACAGTGTACTTTTACACAGGACCTTGTAGTTTTAGTTTCAGCAATTTTTTAAGATTTATAGTTATAAATGACACCTCACAGAAAAAGATGGCCCCATATGTATCTACAGAGGTGTAGGCTAAGCGCCAAATATCCATTGACCCTAGAACCCCTGGTATATATATATATATATATATATATATATATATATATATATATATATATATATATATATATATATATATTTACCTTGAAATTAATTTCCTATTCGATATCTCTTGTTTTGGGCATTGTTTCAGCTCGCTTTAGGAGAGCAGTTTTCTTACTGTGTTCCTATTGAAATTTAGCTTGAAATTTGGTGGCACATATTGAAGGGCTGGTCCCCTTTTTTTTTTTTTTTAAACTAACTAATAGACTTAAGTTACAGCACAGCATGAATCATGATTTGCCACTTGCTGGTTGGTTGAAGATGACATTAGGAGTAGGGGCATTTTTATTCTAGAGAGCATGTGATTGGACAACAATGTATGTAGTGCAACATGAATCATCAAAATTTTTGGTTTGTTTTCCCTGAAAAAGAAAGACTGTTTAAGCGCTTGTATCAGTTAAAGGTTCATTTTATAAACTTTTAGGAGTATCTATAGCATATAGATGGCTTCAAAGCTAATAGATTTACTAAAAGCCACAAAACTCCAAGTTTGATTTTATGGGGTTTTAAAAACATTGCTCTATTAGTTAGAAGATCTTTGTTTTTCATAACAAGATATGAATTGCACATCTCTGTGCTATATAATGTGATGATGTGTGTTCACTGTACATTCATGAGATGTTCCATTTATTTCCTCGAAATTATTGCATGGCTTTAACTATTGAGAAGTATAAAATTACAAATGGAATGAAATTACAGTGGGTCTAACAGAAGGCTCTGTTTAAATTAATTTATTCAGTGAATATTTTGTCGGATATTACAGGCTCCTGCATGCAAGAGTGTCAAGGTTAAAGAAGACCAGGGAAACAAACTTTATTAATTTGTAATTGTAGGATTTTTTTTTAGTTGCAACCTCTTAGTATCCACAGTCCTCTTTATGAGTTACGTAAATGAGAGGCACTATAATCTGTGTGTAATGGAGGGATATTGGCTATATGTACAGCTTGACCTTGCCATGATTTTTTATTTTATTTTATTTTTTTGTTTTATTTCTGCATGGCAATTATGCATCTAGCCAGCTAAAGCACACCACATTAGCTACTTGTTGGCAGTACAGCTACTATATGCAACTATATGTTTTGGATGCCAAATGCTGAACCACCGGTTATTTTTATTCTGGCTTGTTTTACTCTTGCAATACTTCTTCCTTAGATCTTTTTACAAGGACCTGCCTATTTATCATTGTGACATAACAAAACCACTCAATGTTCTTGTTTTTTCCTTAGTGTTTGTTATTTTTATGCAAATACTTTCCATAGTGTATGATTTACCATAAATAGCACAGAGAAGTCTGTGTTGTCTAAGAGAAATATAGTCCCTGTTGACACAGATAGTCAAGGAAAGTCAAGGGAATATCACACACAGACCAATTGGAAGGCCAAAAGATGAATGAGTTTACCTGCATTGACATCTAGGAAAGTCAAAGACAGGTTTGCCAAAGAAACCACTGTATTTAAATTTAAGTGATGAATTTAGATAGTCTATCAAAGAGCATTTCACATCAGATTATTTCTGTAAAACATTTTCCCATAGGGTATGATATTCTTTTGATCAACAATAATCAAAAGGGATAATTGGGACATGTGCATAAGAATTTATGACATCAGTCTTTACGCTGTATACTCATAAATTGTGTTTGTGTTGGTTTCCCTGCTGAAAACAATAGATGAAACCAGCCTAGCTGGTTTGCTGGTCTTAGTCTAGTTGGTCTTCCAGCTTGGCCAACATGAGCATCAGGTTGGCCAGGCTGGAAGACCAACTAGACAGGTGCCCATAACTCCCTCTAAAACCAGCAAAGCAGCCAGCCTGACCAGACTAGGAGACCAGCTAATACCAGCAAACAAGCTAATAGGCTGGTTTATGCTTTTACTACAGTATATCAAGCAGGGTTACAAGGTAGCCAAACAGCCTTGGTTGGTGGTCTGATTTTGTCAGAGCATTCTAATTAAGACTTATTAAAAGTCCTATGTGTACATCTTTTTGTGCAGATATTCATTAGAAGCACAGTTGAAGTTCCACTTGTTTTAGTTCAGTGCACACTGATGAATCAAATTGGTGCTGACAATGTGTAGAAAGCTGTGCTATTATTTACCTGATTCCACAAGGATGAAGCAAAAACTTGACATACACATGTCCAGCAACATTATGCTGGGAGAGCAAAAAACTTGCAACATCAGCACCTGGATCAAGGTGGTAGCTGCAGTGCAGAAATTTAACCTCGTGAGACACTGTGTCCTCCTGCGTGGACATTGTGTTTTGTCTAAACTATATGCCATGCATAATTTAATTTAATAAATTTTCATCTAAACCGAGTGATCTCAGTTTAGGACACTCTGGGCTGTCAGTAAAGGGTTAAAATTCTGACGCGAATCATGTGACGTGGTGCAGATCACAGCGGAGTTTGTCTTTGGGAGAAACACCAACAAAACTACATCTGGTAAGAAACTACATTAAGTTTCAACATTGAAATGTGATTGAGTCTCTAGTTTCATCCAATATGCTATTTTGAAAATTTGAGTGACTTATAGCAAAACGGCACACTGTTAAACACAAAGATTCCTTAGAAATCCTATATTTACTATATATTTTTTTTGCTTTTAGAGGCTTTATATGGCGTTAGGTTCTGAGACCATACAGACAGAACACTGGAGGTTAAGTCATTCACTAAATAGGGTGCAAAATAGCTTTACTATGCAGCTAAGTGCATACACTCCTTACAACCAACCAAAAGCTCAGTTCCCCTTCTGTCACTCACTCGACGTTGTGTCGATGTAGTGACACTAGGGGTCACTCCTGGGAGCCCCAAACACCTCCAATCTTTGAGAAAAGGCCAACGAGAATTGGCGAGTGGAATTTGCATGCCACTCCCCCTGACATACGGGTATATAAGGAGCTGGCTCACAACCACTCATTCAGATTTTCTCTTCGGAGCCGAACGATCGATGTTTACTGAGCTGACTGTTCATTCACCTCTGCTGGATCTGACGGCGCATTTCAGCGGCTTCTCCCTTCTCTGCACTGGTGCACTGCAGAGAACGCCCCTGGGCGCTTCGGCAGAAAAAAGAGAGTATATTTTCCTAAAAGAGTATATTTCTCTAAAAGAGAGGACCCTTCTGCGCAAGGGCGCGATAGAGCCTGTCCCTCCAGCCGAGATGAGGAAAGGGTTCTACAGCCCTTACTACATTGAAAGGCAGTGGGTTGCGTCCAATCTTGGACATGCAAGTTTTGAACCGGGCCTTACACAGACTCCTGTTCAAGATGCTGATGCTGAGCGCATTTAGGCGTGCGTATAGCATCAAGATTCGTTCGCGGCGGTAGACCTGAAGGATGCGTACTTTCATGTCTTGGTTTTACCTCATCACAGACCCTTCCTACAGTTTGCTTTCGATGGCCGGGCGTATCAGTACAAGGTCCTCCCCTTCGGCCTGTCCCTGTACCCTCGCGTCTTCACGAAGGTCGCAGAGGCAGCTCTTCCCCCGTTAAGGGAAGTGGGAGTCCGCATACTCAACTACCTTGATGACTGGCTGATTCTAGCTCACTCTCGAGACCTGTTGTGTGCACACAGGGAACTGGTGCTCAGGCACCTCAGCCGTTTAGGGCTTCGGGTCAACTGGGAAAAGAGCAAGCTCTCCCCGGTTCAGAGCATCTCTTTTCTCGGGAAGAAGTTTGACTCAGTCTCCATGATAGCGCGCCTCACGAGCGAGTGTGCACAGTCGGTGCTGAACTGCCTGAAGTCATTCAGGCAGAGTGTAGTGGTCCCACTGAAACAGTTTCAGAGGCTCCTGGGGCATATGACGTCCTCAGCGACGGCCACGCCACTCTGGTTGATGCATATGAGACCGCTCCAGCACTGGCTTCAGACTCGAGCCACGAGATGGCGCTGCGGCACACATCGTGAGGTCATCACGCTGATCTGCTGCCACTTCTTTAGCCCTTGGACAGAACTTGCATTGTCACGGACAGGGGTTCCCTTACAGCAAGCGTCCAGGCGCATCGTGGTTACGACAGATGCCTCCAAGTTAGGCTGGGGCGCCGTGTGCAACGGTCTGGCCAGACAACACAGCGACGGGGACGTATATAAACCACCAAGGTGGCTTACGTCCGAGTCGCATGCCACAACTAGCCCACCATCTCCTCCTCCGGAGTCAGCAGTAACTGAGGTCACTGCGGACCACTCACATCCCAGGCGGCCCGAACCATACAGCGGATGCACTGTTGCGGTGGGTGACCTGTTTTCTTCCTGGAAATCCTCCCACTGCCTGCTCTGGTGTTCTCTGACAGGGGCTCCCCTCGGCCTCAGATGCGATGGCACACAGCTGGCCCCGGGGGCTGCGCAAATATGCACCCCCCCAGTGAGCCGCTTGCACAGACTTTGTGCAAGGTTAGGGAGGACGATGAACAGGTTACCCTCGAGGCGCCGTACTGGCCCACTCAGACTTGGTTCTCAGATCTCCCGCTCCTCGCGACAGCCCCTCCCTGGCAGATTCCCCTGAGGCAGGACCTCCTCTCTCAGGGACGGGGCACCATCTGGCACCCATGCCCAGACCTCTGGAATCTCCATGTCTGGCAAGCCCTGGAGAGGAAAGAATAGGAAATGAAAAGAACACCTTCCCCGGTGCGTGTAATAGCGTTAGATGGCCCCAGCTGAATCTAATACTCTGTGGAGAGAAACATAGAGAGAAAAGGCCGCGGCTGGCATGGCCTACTCCCATGCTAGTAATGTCACTTCCCCCCCTCAGGGGTGTGGGGAACTACATGACGTCTTTTAGGGAATTGGGGGAGGCTACGTGCAGACTGATGCACCTGCTATTACGCACGCAGCAGCTTGCTTGCACCTGCATCGGTAGTTCACGTAACACAGTCCAGCTGTTATGGCGTTTTTCTATAGGGACCCCTAGTGTCACTACATCGACACAATGTCGAGTAAGTGACAGAAGGGGAACGTCTCGGTTACTGTTGTAACCTCCATTCCCTGGGCCCTGGACAGGGTGCTTCAGGGGTACTGGCTTCGGTGGCAGGACTCCACGGGGCAGGAACAGGCTCTGGGGAGAGAGCAGAGTGAGAGGGAAGAGGGGAGGGGAAAGAGAATGGGGAAAACATAGGGGGAGGGGAGAGAGAATAGGAGGGCTCTTCCACCCTCGGGTACCCCGCCATATGGTTCTCGGCCAATTAGACAGCTTCCTCCAGCGACGCCGGGCTGTGGCACTGGACCCACTCTGCCATTCCTTTTGGAAGTAAATGGATTAGCTGCTCCAGCACCACCTGGTCGATCATTCCCTTGACATCGTGACCCCCTGCCAGCAGCCATCTCTGGCAGGTGTCTCGGAGCCATTGGGCGAAGGTGAACGGGCGGCCGGTCCTCTCCAACTTCATTCCACGGAAGAGCTGGCGATTATGTTCTGGACTCTGGCCAACCCGCTGCAGGATGGACTTCTTCAAGTCCTCGTAAGCCAGGAGACTAGCCGCAGGCAGTTGTTGAGCTGCGAGCTGGGCTTTCACGGACCTCAAAGGGATGAGCCCATTTGCCGCGCGGCCAGCCCCAGATCTCGGTGGTACGCTCAAAGAGGTCTATGAACACCTCAGGATCATCTGCCACCCCCATCTTCTGAAATGGGGGCATGGGGGAAGTGGTGTCCGGGGTCATGGCCGAGGCTTTCTCCTGTCTGAGGAGGCTCCGGATCGTATGCCATTCCTCTGCTTGAGCTCATAGAATCTTGAAGAAATGATCCTGGTCTTGTCTCAGCTCAAGCAGTGATTGTTGGTGGGATTGGTGTAGGCCGGCAAGGGACATGAGGATTTCTGCCGATGACGGGGACTACATGGAGTGTAATTCCTCCAACTCGATTGTATTCCTGGGTTGCGGCACCAGTGTAAGCGAAGACACTCAGAATGAGGGAAGGAGGACACTGGGACAGGGTGCTTCAGGTCTCAGGTGAGCTTTTAATCACAAACTTTGGGTTAACACAGTCATAACTGGCACCATAACTTCTTCAGCTTCATAAACTCTTTAGCGTCACAGGCTCCTAGTCACAGCCTCTTAATCATCACACAGTCTTTATCACAATTCTTTAACGTCACAACTCAGTAGTTTCACCATGAGACTCTCGTGCCGGACTCTCTCTCCCTCTCTGTTGGTGTCGTGGCTGCTTATATGCTGCTCTCCCCATGCTCACTGGATTTAGAGACAGGTGTTAAACATAATCTAGCTCAGGTGCAAGTGCCCTTAATGCTTTCTCTCTCTCCGGATGGACGCTTGACCACACCCCCACTGCCACACTTTGATATTAATTTACCTTCATTACATTAACATGTAGTGTTTGTAACCTCAGCAGTTCACTTGCACAAACAGGATCAAAAATAACTCAAAGGAACACTGATCTCTTCCTCGCTCCACACAAACCTGGTGCCATGGGGTTATTTTAGATTTGTTACACACTTGTTATGTCCAAATGTATTTTGAATTAGGCAAATGTGCAACTGAGGTAAATGCGTTGCGCTTTAAAATAACCCGGTCAGTGCACGTTAGCACAACTGTTCTTATAAAACATACATTATCAAAGCACGAGGTGGAATAAATTTCATGTGCATTGAGCACAGAATGCCGTATCACTATCCTCGTGCGCCACACACACGAGACTTGTAAACATCTGCAGTGTGGTTCTGTATTTCAGTGCGTGCTCGAAAGAGAAACAGTGATTGGTCAGTAGCGAACTTCTGAAGAGAGCGTGATTGGTCAGGTGAGGTGAAAACGGACTAGGAAAGAGCTTGTGATTTGGTCTATCAGCCGTAGACACAGCCTATAATGAAAATTAACAAGAATTTGCAACTTTACCAGGCTGACACCTTCTGTTTGCTAGCTCACTAATATCACAGATGATTATGCTTAATTAACCGTGAGAGGCAGAAATCGTGATCGCGATTAAAATATGATTAATTGTGCAGCCCTATTGAAAAGGATTTAAATATTGATCTGTTTCTCACCCAAAGTGATCGTATCACTTTAGAAGACATTAATTTAACCACTGGCATTGTATGGATTACTTTTACTATGACTATCTGTGCTTTTTGGAGCTTTAAAATGCTGGTCACATGCATTTCATGGAGATGAGATATCCTTCTAAAAATCTTTGTTTGTGTTCTGCTGAAGAAAGAAAGTCATACACATTTGGGATGGCATAAGGGTGAGTAAATTATAAGAGAATTTTCATTTTTGGGTGAACTAACCCTTTAAAGAGGTTTTAGGCATTCCCCTTCACATTGTGCCAAAGAAAACCCCTTAAAGGAATAGTTCACCCAAAAATGAAAATTTGCTGATAATTTACTCACCCTCAGGCCATCCAAGATGTCCTTCTCAAAACAGAATTGAAGACTTTAAGGATTTCATTTCAGGCCTCCTCCTTTAAACAACGCAAGTGAATGTACTCCATTTTTTGATTTTCCAAAATGCATATTTAGGGTGCATCAAAATAATCCACATGACTCCAGTCGACAAATAAAGTTCTTCTGAATGCAAACAATTGATTATTTTGAGAAACAAAACAATACTTATATATTTTTTAACTACAAATGTTCGCTTCTGTTCATCTCTGTGACGTGCGCTCATGAGAGGGATGACGTAAGCTCGTTGGTAAGGTCACGTGTCACGTGGAGGAGGAGGCAGGAAGCGCGTCATTGTTTATAAGAGAAACTTGCACAGACCAAGCGCCGTTCACAAACCAAAACAGTCCAAAACAATATAAAATAAAAATAAAAAATTGATTCCAAATAATAATAATAAAAAAACCAATGTAAACAATGACGCGCTTCCTGACTCCTCCTCCACGTGACGCGTGACCTTACCTGTGAGCTTACATCATTCATCTCATGAGCGCAAGTCACAGAGATGTATGGAAGCGAACATTTGTAGTTAAAAAGTATATAAGTATTGTTTTGTTTCTCAAAATAATCAATCGTTTGGGTTCAGAAGAACTTTATTTGTTGACTGGAGTCATGTGGATTATTTTGATGCACCCTAAATATGCATTTTGGACCATCAAAAAATGGAGTACATTCACTTGCATTGTTTAGAGGAGGAGGCCTGAAATGAAATCCTAAAAGTTCTGAAGAAAATCTGTGTTTCTCATGCATGAAGCAAAAGTTGGAAGAATTGTAGGTGTGTTCAGCCAGACATCTTGAAGATATTAATAAAATGGTCCTAGTATAGCCCTCAGAATTCACAATGTTGTTTTATGTTTGTGGTAAACACGCAACTTTACTTAAACCTTTCAACAAAACCAAGCAACAAGAAAAGACACAAATAGATTTACCACCGACTCGAGACACCTCTAAGGTTTGCCTTTTTAGTTTTGAAAACACGACTAATCCATTGAATAGTAACGCCTGTGGTTAGTGTCCCCAAAGATTCTGGCTTATCTGTCTCCAGTTATGTGACCTTTACATGGAGGTGTAGGCAAGCTCTGCACACAAAGATAATCCCATTGTTGTCTTGTTAAAGAATTCCCTGGTCCTAAAGGCCGATGAACCTTGTCAAAGGTGTTTAACATAGATAAGCTGCCGAACAGATTCAAAATCAAAAATCAAAAGTAAAAAAAAAAAAAGGAAGGAAGTTGTATCTTTATAATGAATTGGAAGCCTGCTGAGGCCCTGTTATTTGTTTTGGGAAGGTTATTTATATAACTGTAAACACAGGCTAAGATAAAATGGGTTTCTTGTGGTGCACAGTAGTTGGTTCAAGATTTGGAGAGACGAAAAGTCTCTTTGGAGCCTATGGGAATATGGCTTCTCCCCTAATCGGTTTAGATGGCTTATCCCAGTATGTTTCAAACTGACCAACACCCCACAGGATAATACTTGCTAAGCAGCCAATGGAGAGGCATTAATTTTTTGATGTTGGTGCCATAGTCTTTAGCAAACAAATCTTTTTGCTCTTGGCAAACTTGAAAATATGACTTTCTGTTATTTTTTTTTTTACCTTTTCAGGGCGAAGGTTGGTTTTTAAGAGCCGACGCCAAAGTAACATGGGAAATGTAGGCTGCGGAAGGGGGTGGCTGTTTCTCATCTGTATGGATAACAGTCTTTTAATCTGACAGCCAACTGACTCTGAGATGGTCTTAATGTGCTGTTTGTTTACTCCCGCATCTGTGCAGTCAGCCGCATAGTGTCAGAGCTCAATATGGGTTCTGTAATGCATGGGATCCATCATCAAATTTTCCTCAGGCTCAGAATGCAAGGCTGTTACCTTTAATAGAGCTGCACTGAACAGAACTGTTTGGTACATTCATGGTTAGATTTGTATCTTACACATTTGTTATGCATTCACTTTATGCGCACCTATGTTGATATGCTTTCTGACAGGTATTTACATGCCAAATGTGCATGATAAAAACTCAAAGTTCAGTATGTACTGTATAAAGTATATGGTTCTGTTTACACCTGATATTAAGATGTGTCTCGGGTGATTCGATCACATGTGGTCAGGCAAGAAAAATGGCTGTTTACACCTGGTCACTAAATGCATTTCCTGTGACCACTTGTGTTCAGATTTCGAGGGGAGGGTCTCTGATTTCATGACGACATATATCAATCACTAAGTCAGTATGTTACTGCATGACATTAAAGTGCAACAAAGTCAGAAAAGACAAAGAAAGTGCAAAACAAAAACATGCAGTTGAAATTTAATTAAGCACAAAACAACATTTTGAGCAAAATTCTCTGTTATTTTAGTGGATTACCTTTATTAAAGGAGCTTCAGAAGTTCATGCTTCTCATTTGTGTCCCTGCATGTTGATATCAGACACACTAAAGAGGATCCGTGATGTTCTCATGCTTGTGTATGTATCTGCTTTGCTAAATTTTCAGATCGGACAGTTATTTGCTTTTAAAGCAGCATGTAACCGCCAAAGTTTAAACTCTTATTTTAGCGCAGCGGCTGATTGACAGGTGATGGGGGTTGGTTCACTGCTGTCTGGGATGCACACAGAACAGATTTACACCTCAAATGCAATGTGGTCACATTAGTTTTTGACTACCTTTGTATGTGGTTTTTATGATCAGGGGCTGGTTGCATAAACATAGCCATTAACTTAAGGCTTTGTGTAACAATTAGTCTGACTAGCTGAAGATGCCATAGAAAGCCTGTTGCATAAAACAATCTCAAAGTTGTGTTTAGTAAGACAGTCTAATTGCCACTGCTTTGTGGGAAAAGTAAGATACTGAGCAGCTTAAATAAAATTGCCGACAGTGGGCGCTCAACACAATTTTCCTTTGCTGGAAAATATTTGCCAATTAGAAGAATGCAATGCTTCAGAATCGATTGTAGTGGACAAATTTAGTGATTTTAAGTTTTATTACAATTGTAGAAGTCAAATCTTCAAAGTCTCAACTCAAGCCCCTTCTATCCCTCAAGTGAAGCCCTCACAAGCTCAGCTGACAGTTGATATGGGTTTGCAGTCTTAAATTTTTGTCTTAAATTAGGCCAATCTAAGTTTTCATGCAACTGACTGAAAAAGTTAAGACCAAAATTTTAGACAACTAACTTGTAGACTAGTCTAAAACAGTTTTATGCAAACGGACCCTGATCTCAAAATGTTTTAGACCCATTTAGACCTGTATTTAGCGCTGACCACAACACATAACACATCTTAAGACCAGGTGTAAATAGGATCTATCTGTCTCCTGCACTATCATAATTTGCTTTAATTTACACAAATAACAGATATATACATACTCTACTGTGCTTTACCCCGGGCACATTAATATACATCTGAAATAATGTACAATCACAGGTGTGAGTATATCAGATATTTTACAGTGGCCTTGAATGTGGCTCATCCACTCAGATTTCAGAGCATGAACTAGTGACAAAGTGACATTTAATGACAACCTCATGGTTACTTGCGTAACCTCCGTTCCCTGATGGAGGGAACGAGACGTTGTGTCGATGTAGTGACACTAGGGGTCACTCTTGAGAGCCCGAGACACCTCTGGTCTTTGATAAAAGGCCAATGAAAATTGGCGAGTGGTATTTGCATGCCACTCCCCCGGACATACGGGTATAAAAGGAGCTGGTATGCAACCACTCATTCAGGTTTTATGCTGAGGAGCCGAGACAAGGTCCGGCCATTTCAGCGGGAAGTTCAGCGTTGTGGCAGGAGGGACACAACGTCTTGTTCCCTCCATCAGGGAATGGAGGTTACACAAGTAACCATGACGTTCCCTATCTGTCACTCACTCGACGTTGTGTCGATGTAGTGACACTAGGGGTCCCTATACAAAACGCCGCAACTGGCTGAACTGTGTTACGTGAACTGGCGGTGTGTGACAGGCAGACAACTGTGTGCTTTGTAGCCAGCGCACCAGGCCGACACGTAACCTCCCCCAACATAGTTATGAGTGTCGAATGGCCCTTTGGGGACAAGTCGACTACCCAAAAGATAGAGACAGGCTAACCCAGTCGTGGCCTCTTTTCCCCTTCTTTTTTTTCACTCCCTAAAAAACAAGGGGGATTATCCAACTGGGCCGCCAGGTCTAGTCGGGGGGGTGTCCCTCCCAAGGAGAGGACACTGCGGAGACCACACCTCGCCCAAAGAGAGGGGGGAATATTTAAATGGAAAATACATCACATGGTCTTGCCGACCATGTGGAGAAGTCTCATGGTAGATCCTACCCAACGGGGGAGGAGTTACTACAAACATAGGGACTGTGGCAGAGGGGGCTCTGCCCAAGGAAGATGCAGATTTCCAACAGGGAAACGAATTAGCGGAAGATATACATCACATGGGGTTACCTTACAGGGAACCGCCACATGCGGAGCACCTACCCCAGAACAGGGCTCTTAGTTAGCACATGTACTGGGCCAGCAGCGAGTCTCTCCGAAAACTCGCCTGCCACAGGGCTCGGAGGAAGTCAAACAGGTAACATAGTTTGTGAACACTACTGGGAATTAATGGTCCATGTCTTCAGCTCAGAGAAGGTGAAAGGCGCTATGTGCAAGCGATACACCCGGCCAGCTATCCCGGGCTTATCTGCTTGTATTGCGTGCCACTAACTGGGACGAAACCAGTTCAACCTGGAGGTTGTAGAACCTTGCAAAGGTGTTGGGTGTTGCCCAGCCCGCTGCTCTGCAAATGTCTGTTAGAGAGGCACGCCAGGCCAGGGCCCAGGAGGCCGCTATACCCCTGGTAGAATGGGCTCGTAGCCCTACCGGGAGCGGCACGTCCTGGGCGTGATATGCCATAGCTATGGCGTCAATGAGCCAGTGGGTGATCCTCTGCTTGGAGACAGCGCTTCCTTTCTGCTGTGCACCAAAGCAGACAAAGAGCTGCTCAGAGATCCTAAAGCTCTGCGTGCGATCCAAATAGAGGCGTAAAGCGGGTCTGCCTCCTCCTGGGGCAGCGCTCACAGGTTCACCACCTGGTCCCTAAAAGGGGTCGTGGGTACCTTGGGCACATAGCCCGGTTGGGGTCTCAAGTGAGAGTCACCCGGACCGAACTCCTGGCACGTTTCGCTGACAGAGGACACTTGCAGGTCTCCTACCCTCTTGATGGAAGTGAGTGCAGTCAGGAGGGCAGTCTTCAAGGAGAGTGCCTTAAGCTCAGCTGACTGCAAAGGCTCAAAGGGGGCACTCTGTAGACCCTGAAGAACTACAGAGAGGTCCCATGAGGGAACGAGGTGTGGTCTGGAGGGGTTCAGCCTCCTGGCGCCTCTCAGGAACCTGATGATCAGGTCGTGCTTCCCTAAGGACTTACCGTCCACTATGTCATGGTGTGCTGCTATAGCAGCAACATACACCTTCAAGGTGGAAGGGGACAGCCACCCTTCCAACCTCTCCTGCAGGAAGGAAAGCACCGATCCGACTGCGCATCTCTGGGGGTTTTCCCATTGGGAAGAACACCACTTAGCGAACAGACGCCACTTAAATGAATACAGGCGCCTCGTAGAGGGGGCCCTAGCCTGAGTGATCGTGTCTACCACCACGGGTAGAAAGAAGGTTCTTCCTCAGGGGAATTCGCCGGGGGGGCTGTCGCGAGGAGCATGAGGTCCGAGAACCACGTCTGGGTGGGCCAGTAAGGTGCTACCAGGACGACCTGTTCCTTGTCCTCCCTGACCTTGCACAGAGTCTGTGCAAGTAGGCTCACTGGGGGAAATGCATATTTGCGTAGGCCTGGAGGCCAGCTGTGTGCCAGCGTGTTTATGCTGAGAGGTGCCTCGGTCAGGGCGTACCAGAGCGGGCAATGGGAGGATTCTTGGGAGGCGAACAGGTCTACCTGTGCCTGTCCGAATCGACTCCAAATCAGCTGGACCACCTGAGGGTGGAGTCTCCACTCTCCCCTGAGGATAACCTGCTGTGACAGCGTGTCCACTGCAGTGTTGAGGTCGCCCAGGATATGAGTGGCTCGCAGCAACTTGAAGTGCTGCTGACTCCAGAGGAGGAGACGGCGGGCGAGTTGTGACATACAACGAGAGCACAGACTGCCTTGGCGGTTGACATATGCTACCGTTGCTGTGTTGTCTGTCTGAACTAACACGTGCTTGCCCTGGATCAATGGCCAGAACCTCCGCAGGGTGAGCAGAATTGTCAACAACTCGAGGCAGTTGATGTGCCAACGCAGCTGCGGGCCCGTCCATAAGCCGGCGGCTGCGTGCCCGTTGCAAACAGCGCCCCAGCCCGTTTTGGAGGCATCTGTCATGATCACGACAAGCCTGGAGACCTGCTCTAGGGGAACACCTGCCAATAGAAACGAGAGGTTGGTCCAAGGGCTGAAGAGATGGTGACAGACCGGCGTGATGGCCAAGCAATGTGTCGAGTCTGAAGCCAGTGCTGAAGCGGTCTCATATGCATCAACCCGAGCGGGGTGGCCACCGCTGAGGATGCCATATGCCCCAGGAGCCTCTGAAAGAGTTTCAGTGGAACCGCTGTTTTCTGTTTGAATGCCTTCAAACAGGTCAGCACCGACTGTGCGCACTTGTTCGTAAGGCGTGCTGTCAATGAGACCAACTCCAAACCAAGAAAAGAGATGCTCTGAACCAGGAGGAGCTTGCTCTTTTCCCAGTTGACCCGAAGCCCTAATCGGCTGAGGTGCGAGAGCACCAAGTCCCTGTGTGCACACAACATGTCCCGAGAGTGAGCTAGGATTAGCCAATCGTCAAGATAGTTGAGAATGCGAATGCCCACTTCCCTTAACGGGGCAAGCTGCCTCTGCGACCTTCGTGAAGATGCGAGGGGACAAGGGCAGGCCGAAAGGGAGGACCTTGTACTGAATACACCTGACCCTCGAATGCAAACCGCAGGAAGGGTCTGTGTCGAGGTAGAATTGAGATGTGAAAGTACGCGTCCTTCAGGTCTACCGCCGTGAACAAATCTTGATGCTGGACGTTTGCCAGAATGCGTTTTTGCATCAGCATCTTGAACGGGAGTCTGTGTAAAGCCGGTTCAGTGCTCGCAGGTCCAAGATTGGCCATAACCCACCGCCTTTTTTCAGTATGATGAAGTAGGGGCTGTAAAACCCCTTCTTCATCTCGTCCGGAGGGATAGGTTCTATCGCACCCTTCCGTAGGAGGATGGCGATCTCCGCGCGCAAGGTAGCAGCGTTTTCATCCTTGGTGAAGTGGATACCACTGAACCTGGGTGGACGCCTGGTGAACTGAATTGCGTAGCTGAGTCAGACGGTCCAGACCAGCCATCGCAATGGATTGGAAAGCGCATGCCACGCATCCAAGTTCCGCGCGAGGGGGACCAAAGGGACATCATTGTCGGACATACCGGCAGGTGGGGCCTCGCGGTTGGGCGGAGCCTGAGGTGTCACACCGTATCGTGGCCGTGCTGAGTTCAGGGACATTGAAGTACTTACATGGCTCCTTGTGACCACCCCCAGAACAGCCTGGGACGGGGGAGGAAGAGGCCTGTCCTTGTGACCCGTGGAGACTGTCACATCGGGGGCGGATTTGTGCCACAGCTGGGCGCTCAGGGGTGGGGAGACCGCCGCTGCAGCGCCAAACCTGCCAAATAGAGTGGTGGACGGTGGTCGTGATGACGGCCGTGCACACCGGATACGTGACCCAGGGAACAAGGAAACCGCTCTTGCTGAACTCTTGGGTACTGCAGCCACTTGGGCATGCAGCACAATTAAATGCAAAGGTAACAAAAGATTCTCCTTCCGGCCTTCGACCGGGGGATGGAGTGGTCTGCTTACCAGCTCCAGAGCAGCAGGTTTCATCGTCCCCGGGTCCCCCGTCTCTGGGGCACTTCGACGCCTTTCGCAGGTTCTTGGCGGCTGCAAGACGGGTGGCATCTGCTTCCTGCAGTCACCGCAGGGGGACGCCCTTGGCGACGAGCAGACGGGGTGCGGGATCTTGAGCCACGCCGGGGCAGGATGTGCTGGATAACCTCCATTTGCTGCTTCACCACTGAGAACTGCTGGGCAATGTCCTCGGTGTCGCCGGACTGGCCAACTTGGGAAATGGGGGCAGCAAGGAACCGTGCCTTGTCGGCCTCTCCCATCTCGACCAGGTTGAGCCAAAGGTGGCGCTCCTCGACCACCAAGGTGGACATCGCCCGCCTGAGAGACCGCGCCGTGACCTTCGTCGCCCGGAGAGCGAGGTCGGTTGCCGAGCGCAGCTCCTGCATCAATCCCGGGGTGAAACTACCCTCGTGCAGTTCCTTTAGCGCCTTGGCGGACTTGCAGGAGAACCATGGCGTGCAGGGCGGAGGCGGCTTGTCCAGTGGCACCATAGGCCTTGGCCGTCAGAGACAAAGTAAACCTACAGGCCTTGGACGGGAGCGTTGGGCGCCCGCACCAGGTGGCGGCACTCTGCAGGCATAGGTGCACCGCGAGCGCCTTTATCCACCGGGGGGATTGCCGAATAGCCCTTGGCCGCCCCACCATCAAGGGTAGTGAGGGCGGGGAAGCTGAAAGATCGGGACCGGGCAGTAAAAAGTGCCTCCCACGACCTTGTCAGCTCTTCATGCACTTCTGGGAAGAAAGGAACGGGGGCAGGGCGTGGCTTTGAGCGGCGCCGCGAGCCCAGGAACCAATCATCCAATTTCACCGGCTGCCCGGGAAAGCATGTCGTCATCTCCACGTTAGCCTGTGACTGGGCGACTGCACCCGAAGGGAGGAGCCCAGCTGAGGCTTCTGCATCCAACTGGATGAGCCTGCTCTCCGATGCTGCGCTCGAGAGATCATCACTTTCGCGGGCTTCGAATAAGAGGTCGAACTTGCCTTGATACGAGCCGGCGGACGCATCTGTAAGCCCGATCGGGGCAGACGAGCGTGCTGGGGAATGGGAGGTCCGCGGGGGGATACCCGGCAAAGGCGGTCCCATTGGGGTCCCCAAATCGCCCCCAGTGCTAGCCGCGCTGGCCTCATACCTGTGGGTAGAATGACCGAGGCGGGGAGCCTCTGGGGTGGCTTGCTTTCTTACGAAGGTAAGCCGCGACCGCATCATTGCCATGGACATGTTCTCGCAATGAGTACATGACCCATCCACGAATGCTGTCTCCATGTGAGCAGTACCCAGACACGAAAGACAGGGATCATGACTGTCAGAGGGTGAGAGATAATGAGCGCAACCAGGAATAACACACAAAGGAAAGGCATCTTTAAAAAGACATTCCATGTGTCCCACTCTTTTAAAGAAATATACTCTTTTTATTTCTGCCGAAGCGCCCAGGGGCATTCTCTGCAGTGCACCAGTGCAGAGGAGGGAGATACCGCTGAAATGCGCCCGTCAGATCCAGCAGAGGTGAATGAACAGTCGTGGGAATTCAGCTCAGTGAGCATGACCGTTCGGCTCCGAAGAGAAAATCTGAATGAGTGGCTCCTTTTACACCCGTATGTCCGGGGGAGTGGCATGCAAATACCTCTCACCAATTTTCATTGGCCTTTTATCAAAGACCAGAGGTGTCTCGGGCTCCCAAGAGTGACCCCTAGTGTCACTACATCGACACAACTTCAAGTGAGTGACAGATAGGGAACTAGTGACATCTGTAGACTGATCTCACTGTGAATTTGGTAGGTTTAGATTTCTTGAGCTAAAGGTCTGCACTTAACGAAATTCAAAGCACTGCCCCCAGTGGTCAATGTGGGATGTTTTTTGAATGTATTTTGAATGTTGACCATGTGATCATGTTGACATTTGAAATAGTAAAATATACTGTATATGTGGTATATGAATCTGTATTAATCTATATTGAACATTCACTTTAAACTACAACCTTTCTATACAGTACTTTAAATGCAAACTATAATTTAATTTATTTAATCATTAAAGCCCTCCTTACTCTGATGTTATGGCAAATATAAGGTGTGTATTGCCAAGTATCAAAGTTCTCTCTCTCTCTCTTTCGTTTAGCTACTCATTAGCCTCCACTAACACCCAGAACTGGCACTTTGTCTTTCTCCTCTATTTAATACCAAAGCTCCCTGCCACTGTTTAAACCCTTCACCGCCAATGTCTGTGTCCACTGACTGTGGCCAAGTCATCTCTCATGGCTATTATTACTTCTCTTCCAGTCATAGTCCCCTGCTATAATCCTGCTATCAGCCAGTGCTAGGCCTTGCTAGCAGCACAGCTGGCTAAACTGGCAGCTCTGCTGATCTTATCTGGTTCCACAGCTTATGGCAAAGGGGGCAATGTTTCAACCTCCAACTCAAACATAATAACTGCTACTAATGGTAATGTTAAATGTTCTCCTCGGCAACTTTGGTTGGCAGCACATTTTGCTGTGAAGCCTGAAGGGTTTCACGCCATTCATGCTGAAACAGCCTTGAGGATATTTAGATGTTTTTGGCCCTAGACATCAAAGTAATTTATAGTGTAAGATGCATACTTGTCACCAGCATTTGTTGTTTTTTGGCATCCCTGCAGGCTTCTTAAGTAGCTTAACCAGCAAGCCTCCATTGGTCAGTTAGCTTCATCGGACAGACAATGCTGGTTGTCCAGCTTTAAAAAAAAAAAAAATCTGGTGAACAACACGGCTATGCTGGTCCACCAGATAAACCGGTACTAACTAGCAGAAGTCAACTTGGACCAGCATGGAAATTCATGCTGATCTGTGGTGGTATTTACAACAGGGTTGTGCTTCAGCTTCATGTCATTGTGACTCTCAGCAAGAACCTTGACCTTGATTTACAAAGGATTATGTAATGATGTCTCCAACTCAATATCATATTCATTCATCATAAATTGGCAGCAATAAGATTGTTTTTAATAACATGATGAGATGCACAAAAAAAATTGATCAGTGTGGTAAATAAATAAATAAAAAAAAAAGTCAAAGACTTATATACATAAATATTGAGGACAGATTTGCTTCAGATTAGTTGGAATTGTGTCACCAAGAGTAATGCTCTAGAACAGCATGTAACGAGGAGGAGGGCGGGGCCGGGCTGTGAGTGCGCATGGCCGGCCCCCAATCAGGCTAATCAGCCGAGGAGAGGGACAAAGCCGAGCCGGATGCAGCAGTTCGAGAGAGAGAGAGAGCTACATGCAGCTGTGTGTTTTTGTTTAAGTTTTCATTAAAATATTACTTTGATGCTTTGTCTGGTTACCGCCTCCTCCTTGCCCATTTTAAACCTTGTTACACAGCACTCTTAGTGGGCCACTAAATGAAATTCAGAATGATGTACACAATGCCTTGCAAAGTATTAGACAGATTTTAAACTCTCAAGACTCTTTCTGAGAAAGTTTGAATTATGCTAGCCTCAAGGTAATAAGACATGAGTTTGCTTAGAAGAAGAGATTTGTCTTTATGGATTCCTTTTTTCTGTAGCTGTTGTTATTTCCAATAGGTAAACTGAACGCATTATCTGGAAATGTGTGTTTATTAAGCACTTTTGGCCCTGTGAACTTTTAGAAGATAAGCCCCATAAAAAATGCACCTTTATCTCTCACTAGATTATTTTCTTCTTTTATATTTTATTTAAATTTGTCTACTAACAGTGTCCTACAGTTGACATACATGTACATGCATCGCAGAAAAATTGTGTAATTTTTGTCTTTTCCTTTTTCTTTTCTGAAAATCATAAACAATTCCACCACAGTGTCATTTCTATCATATCTCCAATTTTTGTATTGTGTTTAATAGCATACAGGGGTGGAAATGAGTGGGGATGGGAGTAAATTGGATGCCTCCTTCGTCTTGCTAAAGCTATTTTCATAGCTATTTTCACATTTTATTATGTACCGCAAATACAATTAAATAATATTTTCATTTCTACATAAATTGATATAAATAAATTTCACAGTAAATTTTGGAAAAAAAAAATATTTCACTCTTTGTTTAGATTATAGTAGTTTTAAAAATGTAATAATATTTTTATTTTGGCTTTTTACAGTTTAAGATTGAAAGTCTGGGTCTTAAGAGTAAAGAGTGGGTCTCATGGGTAAAACAATAAAATATAATATATAATACATGAAATGCATTTGATGAGTAGCAAAAATAAATTAAAAAAAAAGCATGGTAAACGTTCCCAAGACAAATAAAAGAAAAAGGGAGAAAGACTGTCTCTATATCAGTGGTTTCATCCAGCAATATTACAGCATTTAATAGTGGTGGGAATTTTGATTTATCACAGTCTTGTGAATCCGTTGACCAAAAGGATTTGTCCCGCAGATTACACCTTGACGCTAGCAAGTGGTGACAAATGAACGTCTTTTATTTGTTAAGTGAGCCATCTAATCATTGATTCAACTGATTGTTTAAAAAACAGTGAGTTCACGACCGTAATGATGGAAGTGAATGAGAAGGATTAGTTCACTTAAAAGATTCATTCAAACACATCGATTCGTGCACAAATGAAACACTGCAAGTGTACACTGTTAGTGGAAAGGGAAGACAAAAAGATTGTAGAAAATGAATAGTAGGCCTACATAAAAAATTGATTCACGTCTACAGTGTGTTGTATGTTTTCCACCACTTGCAAATGGCAGGTCTAAAACCTGTTAAAGTAAAAACACAAATCAAACACCCGACATTCAAAGATAAGTTGGTTGTCAAGAGTCAGGTTGACAAACAAGAAAAACTAACAATGACCAGCCATACCACAGTGCGAAGCCATGTTTTCCATACTAACTCGAATCAAAAGCAAGTACCGCTTAGGTTTATTGACACTGGAGGATGATGTTGTACCTGTGATTGAACCACGGATTGGCGAGATTCACTCGCAGAAACAGACTCAAGTTCAACCGTTAAAAGTAAAATGGTAAGCAAAGGTCTATATATTTTAAGTATGCATACACTGTACACAACCTTACTTATATTATTTAAATAGTACTGTATGTCATTGGTGTTAGCACATATTCCCTTCTTGTGAGCTCAAATTAGATGAACAGAATGGGACACATGTCCTGTAAGGTTGAAAACTCACTCTATATGATGAGGGTAAAATGTACTTGGAGATTGCGCTAATATGGTGGTGATCAAGAGCTCAGTGGTCTAAGTGACTTAAATAGCTTCTACTTAGATTTTGAAAGAGAAATCAATGGAATGCACATCGGAGAGTGTATAGCATAGGTCAAGGTCCCTGTCAAAGGGACTCAAGTGTGAAAAGTAATTTGTTTAGCCAGCCACACACACTCTGAACCCTCTATGGGGTCCAAAAATAAGTGATTTTAAATGAAAGCACAGTGAATAGCCATCCAAGCTTCTTTAGTTATCAATAAACACTGCTGTGCTAGTGCATGATTTCCCAGTCTTATTGTAGTATTCTCAGACAATGGAAGTAACAACTATAGCAGATGCTGGAAGTCTGGGGATCTAGGGATGAATTCACTAAACAGTTGAACCACTTTGAGTGTGGGAATCAGTGACCCATGTGTTTTTACAGAAATCAGAAGTACCTGTGCTCAAGTACATTGGGGAAATCCCCGAGTTGGACATAAGAGGGAACCCCCACTATTGCACAATTCCGCTGCAGATTGCAATAGAAATTTAATGAAACAAACACAGCAACAACTCTGATTCCAGGATATCTGGATATAAAGCAAGGCAACAGAGAATAAAATTCTTCTTGGGATGTCATGTTTGTTATTTACACAAGTGTTGCATTGGAAATACATTGCTGTGGAGAAAGCTGCTTACTGTCCGTGCTGCATGTATATGGGAGTAAAGGGAAGGCCGATAGCACAGTGCATGTTACTGTGAATGCATATTCCAAATTTTATGCAGATTTATCACAATAAACTGCTTTCTGGTGTCCATGTAAAAGAGTGCAGTGTTATTATTGTCAACTAAATAAACGCATTTCAGGTCTCAAACTAAACTATAATTAAAATAAAATAAAAATTACATGTTTTATCTTTAATTTTTGAAGACAATATTTTATACAATTTGAAACACTTGATTAAAAAACTTAAAAAAAAAAAAAAAAAAAAAAAAAAAACATTGGACTAATACCAAGTCATGAAGCAAAGATAATGAAAAACTAAGCTAAATTGAAAGTACAAATTGAAAATAAAATAGAAATAAAAACTAAAATAAAAATTCAATACTATCATAGCCAGAGCTTTCAGAGCAAAACCTTGCGTCTTATTCACTAACCATGTACTTTTGTCGTTTTTTAACAGCCATCAGGTGCCTAGATCACAGTAGTGGAGTGATGTACATTTCCAGTAAAGTATGACAGATCACAGTAACCTGCCGCATCTTTCACAACCTATCTGTCAAAACCAGCCTGCAAGATGAAAAATTACGACATGCAAATTGCTTTCAGCACAGATTGTTTTGGCCATGTTGTTCCATTCCTTGATTTGCATAATATATTTAGAGAATTGGGTGCTAAAACAATGCAGACTCCATGTGTAAATACAGTAAACAGCACTTTCAGTGGCCACAATTCATTCTTGGTGAATCCCCCCAAGCTTCCATCACAACACACTATGTGCACCTAGAAGTCGCATGTGCTCAAAATAAGCCAATGCAGCTTGACACTTATGCTTCAGGCTGTCAGGTTTATCACCCCTAACCCATCAAGGCTGCATAATGTCCATCATTCTGTGGCCTGCCTCAGCCAGGGACAGCTTGCATCACTTCAAACCTCATCCAGCACTGAACTGTGCCCCCTAATACAGCATAAATTGCCCACCGTGGAGCAAGAGAGTGGCTCCAGACATTCATTAGCTTAATGAAAACAGGCCACTCCACTGCAGTCACCCATCGAGCATCTTCCCACTGTAGCTGAGGCAACCATCTGCTGCGAGGCACCCAGCCAGCTGTCATACACACCCTGTTGGAGGGGAGGCAAACAGCACACCTCCAGCTCACCCGATCAGGGAGAAACGGTCATGATGCTTTGGCGCAGTACTGCAGTGTAAATATACTAGTCTAACCATGCGTTATTTTGCTTTGGATCTGGCCAAATCTGTTGACAGTTCTTCTGTGTTCCATGAGCTACAGTTTCCTACAGCTGCACCCACAGCCTGGCTAGGAGGAGCATGTGTTTAGGAGATTCCAGCCATGTGCTAGGCAGGGTATGTCAATATATTTTATAGCCAACTGTTTCATTCTGGCCACAACACATCAGCTAACCTTTGCAAACATTTGAAGGGCAAATTCTGTTTTCTCAGTAATGTTTGGCTCACTGGGCTGGAAACTAACAACATACTATAGTAAACAGCCATATCTCCAGGCCACCCTGTAAAAAAAAATATTAAAAAAAACTCTTAACCTGGCTGGTTTTAAAGGGGATTTGGGCACTTTTCAGCTGGTCAGGCTGAACCAGATGAGCACCAGCTCGGCCAGGCTGGAAGACCAGCTTAAACCAACTAAGACCAGCAAGCCATCTTAGGCTGGATTATTTTTTTCCTCCAGGCCTCATACACATTTCAAATTTTGGGAGTGACAACTACATTTAAATGCGTGAATTCCCTGAATTGTTTTTCTGTGTGTGTACTGAAATAATGATGACTGATATAGTGATAACCCTGGTAATGTTTTGGTCTTGCAGCTGAAAACAAGAAACTGATGACAACAGTTTAACCCATTGTGATGAGGAGGAGGGCGTGGCCGGGCCGTGATGATGCACGGCCGGCGCTGAATCAGCTGATCAGCGGGAGATGGAGATAAAGGGGAGCCGGAGGCACCAGTTCGAGGGAGAGGGAGACACACGCGGCCGCGTGTCTGTGTGTCTTATGGTTTATGTTTGTTTTATGTTGAGTTTTGCATTAAAACTTTATGTTGAATGTTCAGCCGGTTCCCGCCTCCTCCTTGCCCATCCTTTACCTGTTACAGTGGTACTGAAACCCAGGAGGGAGGAGGGATGCGCTGTCGCGGAGTCCTCAACGCTGCCATCCGCCAGGGGATGGAAGGGTCGCTGCTGGCCGCTGAGAGCCGGAGGACTCGCTGCCATCTGCCAGGGTAGGAGTGAGCTGCCGTCTGCCAGAGGGCAGAGGAGCGGTTGAGGACCGGGCGACAGCGCATCCGGGAGGCAGCGATCAAGTTCTTCTCTCTGTGTCTCCGCTCGCCCTTTTCCTCTCCCCACGCCTCCCCTCGTCTCTCCCCCAGGTCCACAAGAGGTGGGGTGGACCACCGGCAGACAGAATGGCCAGAAGGGCAGCGTCTCCCCTCCAGAGAGTTTCGGGGGGGTTGGGGGTTAGTCAGACCAGTGGCGCCCCGGCCTGAATCGTGCGGGGGAGGAGTGTGACGAGGAGGATGGCATGGCCGGGCAGTGATGGTGCACGGCTGGTGCTGAATCAGCTGATCAGCAGGAGAGCGAGATAAAGGGGAGCTAGAGGTGCCAGTTCGAGATAGAGAGAGATGCACGTGGCCGCGTTGTGTGTGTCTGTTTGTCTTATGGTTTATGTTTGTTTTATGTTGAGTTTTGCATTAAAACTTTATGTTGACTGTTCTGCCGGTTCCCGCCTCCTCCTTGCCCATCCTTTTCCTGTTACACCCATCTAGCGTTCACCTTTTTGAACAAAGTAATACTAGTCTACTAGTATTATTGTTCACCAATTTTTAGTAAACTACCGTCATCGGAGGTACCGTATTTTGTTAATATGTGTTAAGCTGCTGATTTTTAACAGCGTTTTCTCTCTCTGGACCTTGTGGAAAAAACTATGGTAAAAAGAAACTGACTGTTGTCAAAATTTGCAAGCAAGTTGCACCCAGGACCACAGATTATGCAGCCTTTGGGGGGCACCATCTTACCCTATGGGGGCACACAAAGTCTACCGGCTACCCTTCCTCGCACTTTACCCGATAGCATTCGCTGAACACTCACCCCATCAGACGATTTCATCAAGCGCCATGTCAGAAGATCGCCTCGTGCACACCACCACCATAATTAAAAGCGTGTTTGAAAAACATCACAAATTAGCTTTTAATTACATCATTAATTACATCAGTTCAGTTCTGTACACACCGCACAGATTTTATGTACTGTAAATACGGTTGTCACTACATGAATTTTTCAGGAAAGTATTTGGTTTTCACTAAATGACTGAACTGAATGTGTATAGCATGGGATTAAGTAATCAGAGCACTCAGTGACAACTTTATTTAACTGCAGCGTGAACATGCCCTAAAATTACACAGACTGTCAGACTGTAAGTATCAGTTCCACAGAGAATGCTTAACCTTTGTTTCTGTTGTGTTGTCCTCAGAAAAGATCAAGAAAACATGCTTTTTTGTAAGGATTCTCAAAAACATGTAAAATCTCAAGATCATTTGCAGGGGATGCTGGATAAGGGATTAAAGGGATAAGGGGATGGTAACACATCAGAGAAACTGATTAACACTGAAGATGAGCAGACAGTGATGAAGTGAAATTGTTATAAAGGGAATTTGATGCATCATTTTATACAAGGATGCTTTTCTTAAAAAGACAGCATTTATTGACTACTTAAGATCTGTTGTCAGCATGGCCTGGTCATTAGAAAATCGTCAGCAGGCCAAATCTGATTGCAATGTGTATACACTATAATACTCAGGAATGCCTTAAAGGTATAGCATCGTACTCAGCGAAGGATGCACAGACGTGAGTAAAACAACAGAGAGAAGGTGAAAAAAATGGTGAGTGCCAAGTGTTCTCATTGACCGCTCATCTGCTGTGCATCTGAAATGTTAGTTGCTGCCCCAAGGGTAGCTCATCATCTGGGCAGTATTACTTGAATTGGCATTGGAAATTAAGTAATTATGTTTCGCCTCATGCAAGCATAGACTTTTGGATCGTTTTGAAAATCCCTTTTGGTATTTGGTACGTTATAATATCTGTGAAAGCAGCAGAGCCCAACCACTGACCCCAAACATTGATTAGGCACATGAGTGACTACAGTACCCTCCAGAAACAGGTGTACACTCTCACATAGAAGGGTTTTTTACCGCTTCTGACAAACTTCACAAAAGCCTATGAAAACTACAAAATATGCTGGATTGAGAGCGGATACAGATTACATTTTGAACCGGACAAATAATTTTTCATTCTTTAGCTGTAAATGGTTTTGTGCATGATGAGAAAAACAAATGTATTTCAAATGTTTTTTTATTGACTGCGAGGTAACTGAGGCAACCGTCTTGGAAGCAGGCAGTGTGAGAGACCAACCGTATTGCCTTTTCTCTCCTCTATTATAGTTTAATTTTGTTGGGAAGCTGCTGGGACCCAGGGGCAATTCTATGAAAAGATTACAAGAGGAAACCGGAGCAAAGATGTCCATCCTCGGCAAGGGTTCAATGAGAGATAAAGGCAAGGTGAGATGCCAACAACTGTCTCTTTTTTGTCCTCTTGTGTACTGTATAAATTAAATTAATGTTTCATGTTGGTAACTATTGTTTTTATTGACATTGATTTGATTTTAAACATAAATGCCATAACTTAATCAGCTTATTTATCTACTAAAATAACAGAAAATGAAAAAAAAAAAACCTCCCTTGTCCCTACATAGATATGTTTCCCTATCTGTCACTCACTCGACGTTGTGTCGATGTAGTGACACTAGGGGTCACTCTTGGGAGCCCGAGACACCTCTGGTCTTTGATAAAAGGCCAATGAAAATTGGCGAGTGGTATTTGCATGCCACTCCCCCGGACATACGGGTATAAAAGGAGCTGGTATGCAACCACTCATTCAGATTTTCTCTTCGGAGCCGAACGGTCATGCTCACTGAGCTGAATTCCCATGACTGTTCATTCACCTCTGCTGGATCTGACGGCGTATTTCAGCGGCTTCTCCACCCTCTGCACTGGTGCAATGCAGAGAATGCCCCTGGGCGCTTCGGCAGAAATAAAAGAGTATATTTCTCTAAAAGAGT
This sequence comes from Myxocyprinus asiaticus, assembly GCF_019703515.2. Taxonomy (NCBI): domain Eukaryota; kingdom Metazoa; phylum Chordata; class Actinopteri; order Cypriniformes; family Catostomidae; genus Myxocyprinus; species Myxocyprinus asiaticus. The sequence goes on from NC_059366.1 coordinate 23,867,884, forward strand.
ATATTTCTCTAAAAGAGCGGCACACACGGAATGTTTTTTTAAAAACACGTCTTTCTAAAGATGCTTTTCCGATTGTGTGTTATTCCTGGTTGTGCTCGTTATCTCTCGCCCTCTGATGGTCACGATCACTGTCTTTCGTGTCTGGGCACTGCTCACGTGGAGACAGCATTCGTGGATGGTCATGTTCTCATTGTGAGGACATGTCCATGGCAACGATGCGGTTGCGGCTCGCCTTCGTAAGAAAGCAAGCCACCCCAGAGGCTCCCGGCCTCGGTCCTTTTACCCACGGGTATGAGGCCAGTGCGGCTAGCACTGGGGGCGATTTGGGGACCCCAATGGGACTGCCTCCGCTGGGTATCCCCCCGCGGACCTCGCATTCCCCAGCACGCTTGTCTGCCCCGATCGGGCTTCCGGATGAGTCCGCTGGCTCATCTCACGGCGAGTTCGACCTCTTATTCAGAGCCTGCGAAAGTGATGAGCTCTCGAGCGCAGCATCGGAGAGCGGGCTCATCCAGTCGGAAGCCTCAGTTGGGCTCCTCCCTTTGGGGATGATTTCCCAGTCACAGGCTGACACGGAGATGACGACATGCTTTCCCGGGCGGCTAGAGTGGAACCCTCTGCTCTTCCCTGAACCCTCGCGGCTCGATGATTGGTTCCTGGGCCCGTGGCACCGCTCGAAGCCAAGCCCCGCCCCCGTTCCTTTCTTCCTGGAAGTGCATGAAGGGCTGACAAGGTCGCAGGAGGCACTTTTTACTGCCCGGTCCCGACCTTTTCAGCTTCCCCACACACACTACCCTCGATGGTGGGGCGGCCAAGGGCTATTCAGCAATCCCCCGGTGGATAAAAGCGCTCGCGGTGCACCTATGCCCGCAGAGCTCCGCCACCTGGCACGGGTGCCCAAAGCCCCCGTCCAAGGCCTGTAGGTTTATGTCGTCTCTGATGGCCAAGGCCTACGGTGCCGCTGGACAAGCCGCCTCCACACTGCATGCCATGGCTCTCCTGCAAGCCCGCCAAGGCACTAAAGGAACTGCACGAGGGTAGTTCTGCCCCGGGATTGATGCAGGAACTGCGCTCGATGACTGACCTCGCTCTCTGAGCGACGGAGGTCACGGCGCGGTCTCTCGGGCAGACGATGTCCACATCAGTGGTCCAGGAGCGCCACCTTTGGCTCAACCTGGTCGAGATAGGTGAGGCCGACAGGACACGATTCCTTGCTGCCCCCATCTCCCAGAATGACCTATTAGGCGACACAGTCAAGGACTTTGCCCAGCAATTCTCGACGGTGGAGCAGTAGACGGATGCTAGCCGACATATCGCTGCAGCCCGCCCATTCGGCCCGGCCCCAGTGTGGAGCCCACTGCAGGAAGCAGACGCCACCCGTCTCGCGGCCGCCCAGAACCCGTGAAAAGCTTCAAAGCGCCTTTGAGACGGGCGACCCAGGGACGATGAAACCTGCTGCTCTGGAGCTGGTAAGCAGATCTCTCCATCTTTTTATTACCTATTGGCAGGTTTGGTGCTCCAGCGGCGGTCTCCCACCACTGAGCGCCCAGCTGTGGCACAAATCTGCCCCCGATGTGACAGTCTCCACGGGTTACGAGGACAGGCCCCTTCCTCCCCGTCCCAGGCTGTTCCGGGGTGGTCACAAGGAGCCAGGTAAGTGCTTCAATGTCCTTAGACTCAGCACGGCCACGAAGAGCTCCACCCTGCCACGAGGCCCCGCCTGCTGGTACGTCTGATGATGTTGTCCCTTTGGTCCCCCTTGCGCGGAACTTGGACGCGTGGCTTGCACTTTCCAATCCATCACGATGGCTGGTCCGGACTGTCTGACTCAGCTACGTGATTCACTTTGCCGGGCATCCGCCCAGGTTCAGCGGTGTCCACTTCACCTTGGTGAAGGACGAAAACACTGCTACCTTGCACGGAGATCACTACACTCCTACGGAAGGGTGCGATAGAACCTGTCCCTCCAGCCGAGATGAAGAAGGGGTTTTACAGCCCCTACTTCATCGTACCCAAAAAAGGCGGTGGGTTGTGGCCAATCTTGGACCTGTGAGTACTGAACTAGGCTTAACAAAGACTCCCGTTCAAGATGCTGACGTTAAAAACGCATTCTGGCGAGCGCCCAGTCGGTGCTGGCCTGTTTGAAGGCGTTCAAACAGAAAACAGTGGTTTCACTAAAACTTTTTCAGAGGCTCCTGAGGCATATGGCATCCTCGGCGGTGGCCACCCCGCTCGGGTTGATGCATATGAGGCCGCTTCAGCACTTGCTCCAGACTCGAGTCCCGAGATGGGCATGGCACCATGGGACACAGCGCGTGGTCATCACGCTGGTCTGTCACCTTCTTTTCAGCCCTTGGACCGACCTCTCGTTTCTACGGGCAGGCGTTCCTCTAGAACTGGTCTCCAGGCGCGTCGTGGTCACGACAGATGCCTCCAAAATGGGCTGGGGTGCTGTTTGCAACGGGCACGCAGCCACCGGCCTCTGGACGGGTCTGCGACTGCAATGGCACATCAACTGCCTCGAGTTGTTGGCAATTCTGCTCGCCCTGCAGAGGTTTCGGCCGTTGATCCAGGGCAAGCACCTGTTAGTTCAGACAGACAACACGACAACAGTAGCATATGTCAACCGCCATGGCGGTCTGTGCTCTCATTGTATGTCATAACTCGCCCGCCGTCTCCTACTCTGGAGTCAGCAGCACTTCAAGTCGCTGCAAGCCACTTACATCCCGGGAAACCTCAACACTACAGCGGATGCGCTGTCACGACAGGTTATCCTCAGGGGAGAGTGGAGACTCCACCCTCAGGTGGTCCAGCTGATTTGGAGTCGATTCGACAGGCACAGGTGCACCTGTTCGCCTCCCAAGAATCCTCCCCACTGCCCGATCTGGTACGCCCTGACCGAGGCCCCTCTCGGCATAAACGCGCTGGCACACAGCTGGCCCCCTGGAATGTGCAAATATGCATTTTCCCCCAGTGAGCCTACTTGCACAGACCCTGTGCAAGTTCAGGGAGGATGAGGAGCGTGTCATCCTGGTAGCACCCTACTGGCCCGCCCAGGCATGGTTCTTGGACCTCACGCTCCTCATGACAGCCCCCCCCCCCCCCCGGCGAATTCCCCTGAGGAAGGATCTTCTTTCTCAGGGACGGGGCACCATCTGGCACCCGCGACCAGACCTCTGGAATCTCCATGTCTGGCCCCTGGACGGGACACGGAAGACCTAAGCGGTCTACCACCCGCGGTGGTAGACACGATCACTCAGGCTAGGGCCCCCTCTACGAGGCGCCTGTATGCCTTTAAGTGGCGTCTGTTCATTAAGTGGTGTTCTTCCCATCGGGAAGACCCACAGAGATGCGCAGTTGGATCAGTGCTTTCCTTCCTGCAGGAGAGGTTGGAAGGGAGGCTGTCCCCTTCCACCTTGAAGGTGTATGTTGCCGCCATAGCAGCACACCACGACGCAGTTGACGGTAAGTCCTTAGGGAAGCACGACCTGATCATCAGGTTCCTAAGAGGCACCAGGAGGCTGAATCCCTCCAGACCGACCTTGTTCCCTCATTGGAACTCTCTGTAGTTCTTCAGGGTCTACAGAATGCCCTTTGAGCATTTGCAGTCAGCCGAGCTTAAGGCACTCTTCTTGAAGACTGCCCTCCTGACTGTGCTCACTTCCATCAAGAGGGTAGGTGACCTGCAAGCGTTCTCTGTCAGTGAAACATGCCTGGAGTTCGGTCCAGGTTACTCTAACGTGATCCTGAGACCCCAACCGGGCTATGTGCCCAAGGTTCCCATCACCCCTTTAGGGACCAGGTGGTGACCCTGCAAGTGCTGCCCCAGGAGGAGGCAGACCCAGCCCTTTCATCGCTGTGTCTGGTGCGCACTTTACGCATCTATTTGGATCGCACGCAGAGCTTTAGAATCTCTGAGCAGCTATTCACATATATGTAATTCATAAGATAAAACATATATACATAGAATCAATCTTAACCCCAACTATTACCCCTCCCAATCCCACCCTAACCCCAACAACATAACAGTGGCCCAAATGACATAGACATACACATACACAAAAAATTAAATAAATAAATAAACAGATAAACACAACAACAATAATCACATATCCACAAATGACAAATACCCGCCCATTTCTCCACGAACACTTTATACCTCCCTGTTCCTCTGAATGTTACTTCCTCAAAGGCCTCCACCCTTCCCATCTCCGAGCACCACTCCTGAAAAGAGGGCGCTCCAGCCAACCTCCAGCCCCTCAAAATGATCTGCCTGGTGATCCTGTCACTAGTTAAGACCCTACTCTTTATGTGTCTGCTTTCAATGTCAATGACTGCCCCATCACCCAAGATACAGAGTCTGGGGCAGAATGATACCTGAATGCCTAACACATCGCACACCAGACTCTGCACCTTTAACCAAAACTTTTGAATTTCAACACAACCCCAAAAGATATGGGTTATATATCCATCCGCTGATTGGCATCGCCAGCAGGTGGGTGTGTCTTTAAGACCAAGCTTATACAATTTAGAGGGGGTCCAATAGAACCGATGTAAAATCTTGAATTGTATTAGGCGCACCCTTGCATCTCTAGATGCAGTTTTTGTGTTTTTTTAAATCTTAGCCCATTCTCCCTCTTCCAAACTCCAAAGTTTAAATCTTTCTCCCATAATCTCTTGAGTGGTTGAGACTCCATCCCCCAGACTCTGAATTAGCAGGGAGTAATACACTGATGCCTCATGACCTTTTCCAAAAGCAGAAATCACCTCTCCCAGAGTATCTGCTTCTTTAGGAGGGGGGGTGTATGCTATTCCCAAAAATAGTACAGAGCAAGTGGCGTAGCTGAAGATACCTAAAAAACTGAGATCTGGGGATCCCAAAATATTGAACCAAATTTTCAAAGGATCTCATCACACCATTCTCATAAAGATCACTGAGTGTATTAACCCCCTTCGCAATCCACTCCGACCAATAAAAAGGGGACTTATTAATGCATAGTTTGGGGTTTAGCCATAAGCTCGAGGCAACTTTTAGATAAATATCTGAATTAAACACTCTGGATGCTTTTGTCCATACTGAGTTCAAATGTGAAATAAAGGGGTGTGATTTAACTTCTCTGGTTAGATTGGCAGAAAGGCGTTGCAATGGCAAAATAGGGGCAAGAACTTCTTGTTCAATGCAGAACTAGGGAGGGGCTCTTTAAGGTGGAAGCGACCAATGAGCCAAATGTCTGAGACCGAACGCATAATAATAAAACAAAATCTTGGGTAGGCCTAGCCCACCTTTGTCAATCGGCCTATGTAGCTAACTAAAATGTAATCTGGGGCTTTTGCCACTCCAAATAAAAGACTTCGTTATGCTCTCAAATTGCTTGAAATAAGAGAGGGGGACATCTACCGGGAGAGACTGTAGCAGGTAGTTACATTTTGGAATACAGTTCATTTTAATAACATTAACCGTCCCAATCATCGATAAATGTAATGAAGCCCACCTGTCTACATCGCTAGAAATCCTTTTTATTAAAGGGTCAAAATTAACTCTAACTAAATCAGACAAATTTGTTTGGAATAAAATACCCAAATGCTTAATGCCTTGTTTGGGCCACTGGAAGGCGCCTGGCTGGAAGGCCTTTACTGAACAGGATGCTGTCAGAGCCAAAGCTTCGGATTTAGACCAGTTGACTTTGTATCCTGAGAATTTGGAAAAGGAATTAATAATTCTGTGGAGGCAAGGCATAGATTTAGTAGGTTCAGAGATGAATAATAAAATATCATCTGCATAAAGTAGAAGTTTATGCGCCACACCTCCCGCCATCACCCATCACGCCATCAGTGATCCTCCTTTCTCATCGCGGCTGCTAATGGTTCCAGGGCAAGACAGAACAATAATGGGGAAAGAGGGCAACCTTGCCGGTTGCCTCTATTCAGAGTAAAATAATCTGAAATGAATCAATTTGTTTGTACCACCGCTACCGGGTGTCTATAAAGTAACTTGATCCAACCAATAAACGTACTCCCGAACCCATACATTTCCAAAATCTTAAAAGATAATCCCATTCTACCATATCAAACACCTTTTCGGCATCAAGTGAGATGGCAGCGACTGGAGTCTGATTATTCGCCAATGACCACATGATATTGATGAAACGTCTAATGTTATCAGAAGAGCTACGACCCTGAATAAACCCCACCTGATCTATATGTATAAGAGATGTCATAACTTTATTTGTTAGCCAAAATTTGTACATCTAGCTGGATCTGGGAAATTGGACAGTAACATTTACACTCGCTTGGATCTTTGTCTTTTTTAAGAATCAGACTGATCCGGGCTTGCGTCATGGTTGGCGGAAGCTTTCCATTCTTTAATGATTCCGAATAAACTTCTAACAAAAATGGAGCCAATTCTGTAGCATAAGATCTAAAAAATTCAGCAGCAAAGCCGTCTGGCCCTGGAGCCTTGCTTGTAGGTAAGGCCTTAATTACCTCATCAAGTTCCTCCAAGGTTATCTCAGAATCAAGAGAGTTTTTTTGCTCAGTCATTAATTTAGGGAGTTCTAATGGTTCCACAAAATTTCTAATATCATCATCAGTAGACGAAGATGTGGAACTATAGAGATCAAGATAGAATTTTTTAAAGGCATTTACATAGATATGTTTAACATAAACAACATTTAAACCTGAAGAGAAGTGGGCTTAAAAAACATTTGCTAGACTGATAACACTTAAAAAGGTTTGTATACGTTTACATTGGATAACGCAGTACTTAACATGTACTGAATGAACAATACTTTTTTTTATTTCTGCATATACATTTTTAATATTGAACGTTGGATGTCAAATTTTTCTAGTTTAGTGTATTCAGGTTGATTCAGGGATAATAATTCAATATAAATAATATTTTTTACCTGAATCAGACTAATTAATATAGATGTTAGCACATGAATGATTGCTGATTGTTTGTTCATCATACCTAATGCATTATTCAATGTAATGTATAGAACCTTATTGTAAAGTGTTATCATATAGTCTACCTAGAGAGTATAATAGCTTGTACATGCTGTGCATTCTGCATTTATTCCAGAGCACCGTCATTTATTCCCCCTGACCCACAATCCCTTAAACCTTTCATTTGTGTGAGTCTAACACAGCATCAGCAGTGGCTGACAGAGCAAAAGTGTAAGATGATGCTGGGACTGAAGATCATTGCCTGCAATATATGCACATAGATGGAGAAAGAACCGCTATTTTTAGCTTTTGCTGTTGTTGTACCTATTCTTGAAAAGAGAAACAAAATAGGTACCACAACTGACCTGTGAAACAGAAGCTTATAACTGGACTAGTAGAATAACTGAGATACATTTGCATGATAGAGCAGTTTACTGATTTCATTGTTAATGATATTCCCCCTGTGAGTGGGTAAATGGCTTAACATCAGCCAAACAAATTGTGTAATTTGTCTTAAAAAAGAGAGAGAGTCTAAATGCTGAAAACACAACATCAGAACAGCTGTAGCTACCAGCTCCACAGACTTCAAAATAGATACAGTATGCTAACAATGTGTCAGTGGGTCTTTTTTAAACATGTTTTTAAAAATTTGGATTAAATGGTAGTGAATGTAATGTTTATAAATGCTGTTTTGTGATTTGAGCCAAACAGCTGCCCTAAGAGACATGCTGGTAATTTACTCACAGTCATTCCAAATGTGATATTTCTTGGTTTGCTGCTCCTGTCATCTCATAATTGGCCATCCTAGATTTCCCAATTCAGTAAAGTGTTAATTTTAATGTCATTTTTTTTTGTGTGTGTTAGTCCATTAAATAGTAATAATAATAATAAAAATAAATAATAATATCAAGCAATTTTATTTTTATTTTTTGTAGCATATGAAATTTTCATAATTGTAGTTATGTTATAACAAAGATCCTAATTAATTTAAATCTGGAATTGTGTCAATATTAGAATAGAATAGAATAGAATAGAATAGAATAGAATAGAATAGAATGGGACAATAAGACATGAGAAGCCATGCGTTACAGTGATCTTACCATAATGAAGTGTTATGCGTTAGGCATGGCGCAAAATAATGATCAGGCTAATATAAAATTAAACTGATGTGTGGTCAAATGGTTTTAAACATGGTTTGTCCAAAAAGATTATAGAGCTGTCAAATATTTGTTCAACAACTTGGTATAATAAAATCTTAGAAGAAAAACTAGTATAAAATCACACTTATTTAATCTAAAGATTCCTACACAGACAACAGAGACTTTGATTTGTTCTCTGCTTTCAATGCATTTACAGTTTATACTTGAGAAAGGGTATGGCATTAATTATTTATATATAAGATATTTGTACTCATTTGGTCTCAGAAAAAGAACTGTTGACTTAAGTTAATCTTGAGACACAGGGGAATGTATTATAAACAGGGAGATTTGCCTCAAAAGATCAACACATATTGATTTAAGCACAAAAAAATAGACAGATTAATGAAAACTGTAACACCCAGGGGCAATTCACTAAACAGCTGCATGAATGTTATTTCATCGCAAAACCCGGTGTCTTGTTCACATACCATCATCAGTCCATCTTGACATGGTGCTGTGTGCACTGGTATAGTGTTGTGGTGCCATTTCATTGTTTTCATCGCAACCATACCTCCTTTCTTTGTAAATGAGGCTCTTTATAGAATGTGCTGGATTCACAAATGTCAGCTCTATTTGCTTTGCGCAGTTAACACGTCACAATAACTGTTGGGTTTGTTGATGGCTTTGAAAAATCAAATAAAAGAGAAGGTTGGATTTTTTAGATACAATATTTATCAGAAACCATATAAGATATTGGGCTTTATTTTCGTGAGTGCGCAATGTGCTGCACGCCACAACTGTGCACAACATCTTATCTAATTTCCGTGAATACGCTAAATCTAAGTGCATTTTTCGTGCCAGCGCAAAGTGCAAGTGGCCGTGGGTGGGAGTGTTTGTATTTTATGGTAATGAAGTGGCGCAAAGCGCAATTTGCTATTTTCCTGAGAAAATACAAAACCACGTCTTATCTTAATGCAAAGTCCAAAGGTGGTAATAAAGTTAATGTCCAAACTCTTAAAATATAGTGTAACATCAAATTAAGTCCCTGACAATCACTGTCAAAGCCGTTTTATGAGACAAAAATGTATGAGATGTGTGTTAAATTATTTATAGGACATGGTTTATTTTTCAATTATTATTATTATGTTTATATTTACAATTGTATTTATGATCTAATTTGTACTGGTATATTTCCACCTGTTGCCACAGAGTGATTTTTAAGTCACTGCAAAACAGGCTGGTGGAAGAACTTCACCGGCCTGTAAAATGTTTGGATTTGGTATGATTATTTTGACCACTTCATTATTTTGATTATTTTTTTGTTTCGTTTGAAGTATCATTTGAATTTAGAAATATTTTTGGTTACATTTGAAAAAAATAAAACAAAAACATTGTTTCAATAAATGAATTACATTTGTCAAAATGGACCAGTAGAAGTGAAGTGCATGACGATACAATCACTGTTAATACTAGCCTTGACTTTTGTATCAGTAGATGAAAATGATTAATAATACTTAAAATCTCTATAATGTAATGGCACATACATCCAAATTCTGACGGGAATCACATTTTCCATGCATATAAAAGTATTACTTTTCTATGTCACTGATATAGAAATATGCATGGCATTCTTCAAGGATGCAGTTAAAAAATCAATTTTTCTAATTCATTTTATACAGTCCATTTACACTACCAACTTCTTATGAATTTGCTGTCTTTGTTTATATCCTGATGGTGGAATAACCAGAGAAGATCTTCAGAATTAAATTGCACTTGACCCAACCCATTTGCATATTGCATGCACGAGTTCAACAAACCCACTTGCACCTAGACTTAGCGCATGCTTGCACAAAAATACCAAAACTTCATGGCCATTCCCATTGACTAGCTTAGGGCTAGCACTCTTAAAATAGGGCCCACAGTCTGAACAATATATTAAACCATTGTACCCAATGGAGATTTTTATCACCATCTGTTTTCCACATATACACAGACATGCACATGCATTTGCCTTGTGTCTGTTTATACATTTGCTTGGCCAGTAATTGCCCCATGCAAATTACAATCAGATTGTGGGGTAACACTTTACAATAAGGTTCCATTTGTTAACATTATTTAACAACATTAATTAACATGAACTTACAATGAACAATACTTATTAAGCATTTGTTAATCTTAATGTTAATTTAAACATATACTAATACATTTTTTAAATCAAAATTTGTATTTGTTAACATTAGTTATTGCACTATGAACTAACAATGAGCAGTTGTATTTTTATTAACTAGCAATAACAAAGATTAATAAATACTGTAAAAAATAAATTAAGTGTTTGTTCATGATATCTAATGCATTAACTAATGTTAACAAATGGAACCTTATTATAAAGTGTTACCGATTGCGGCAACAGGCACAAAATTACCTGATTTACATAATTCCTGTGCGCAATTTATTTTCAGTTGAATTCTCCCCTCTTTCAACAGACTTTAAATGTAAATTATGCATATGTTGTTTTGAATAAAATCTGTCCTCATTGTGAACATACTGTATTTATTTCACAGAACCATACAAGACCCATGACTTAGATAAGAGTTAGTTCATTGGAATATGACAGTGAAATGAGATTCAAAAGAGACAAAGGAGGTGGGAAGCAATTTAAAAAGCTCTCAGTTAAACGTAACCATATTGTTAATATACACATACAGTACGTGCATTATACAGTATATGCTAGTTTGAGCCACAGTTCTAGCTTTTGATATATAATCAAAATTTATAAAAACATTATCTTCTATAATTCAAAATAGCTCTGTATGAAGAATTTCTAAAAGGGGAATGTTGTTTATAAGTTTGAAAAACACACTTTTGATCAGAATAACACAGCGGTTTTTAAACATGCAGATTAACTGCAGTCTCAGCTTAAGTAAATTTAAATTTATGGTAAAACTCAAACAAAAGTTGGATTGTTTTTGTTATTAAAAGTTTTTATTGATTCCATATAACACACACACACACACATATATATATATATATATATATATATATATATATATATATATATATATATAAAACAGAATATTTGGAATCACATTATATTATTTACAACCCTTCCTCCTGAACATTAACCACCCCACCCCACCACCCAACACAAACAGATACCCCAGTGGTCAAATACAATTGACAAAGACACACAAACAAACAATAAAACAGAAGAAAATATTTAGAAATACATTAAAAAAAAGTATATGTTCAAAAACAAAAGGCTACAACATACACATTTAAAACAACACGACTCCCTCCACTGCCCCTCCCAGAGAGACCTCCAAAAAGGCCAAATAGCTGCCCCACCTCCTGGTGAACATATCCATGTTGCCTATCCTTCTATATGACAACTCTTCCCAAGCTGCCACCCTGCCACCATCTCCTCGCACCACTCAAGAAACAAGGGGGCTCCAGCTGACTTCCATCCTCTAAGGATAACCTGTCTGCCCACCATAACACCAGCCAGGATCCAATTCTTCATGTACTTATCTCCTACATCAATGACCGCCCCGTCACCCAAAATACAGAGCCTGGGGCAAAAGGAGATCTGAGTACCCAGTACGTCGGCCATAAAATTCTGGACCCTCAACCAGAATTCCTGTATCCTACGACACCCCCAAAAAACATGGGTGGTGTCTCCATCTTCTAAATGGCATCGCCAGCAGGTGGGTGTGTCCTTAAGACCAAGCCTATACAATTTAGAAGGGGTCCAATAAAATCTATGTAGAATCTTAAATTGCATAAGGCACACTATTGCATCTCTAGATGCAGACTTGATGTTTTTAAGAATCCTAGCCCACACTCCCTCCTCCAAAAACAAATTTAAATCTTCCTCCCATAATCTTTTGAGGGAATTTAAAGCTCAGTCCCCCAGACTCTGAATTAGCAGGGAGTAATACACTGATGCCTCATGACCTTTTCCAAAAGCAGTAATCACAATACTCCACTCTCATATAGGTCATCGTGTGTATTAACCCCCCTCACAATCCAATCTGACCACCAGAAAGGGGATTTATTAATGCATAGTTTAGGGTTCTGCCATATGCTCGAGGCTACGTTTAAATAAATATCTGAATTAAACACTCTGGACACTTTTGTCCATATCAAGTGTAAATGCAAAATAATGGGGTTTGACTTAACTTCTCCGATTAATTTGATCGAAAGGCTATGCAGAGGCGAGATAGGGGCAAGAGCTTCCTTTTCAATACAAAACCAGGGAGGGGCTCTCTCAGGTGAAAGTGACCAAAGAGCCAAATGTCTGAGACCGAATACATAATAATAAAACAAAATCTTGGGTAGGTCTAACCCAACTTTGTCAATCAGCAAAAATGTAACTTATTGAAATTTAACCTGGCACGCTTACCATTTCAAATGAAGGACTTTGCTATGCTATCAAATTGCTTGAAATAAGAGAGAGGGATATCTATATGGAGAGATTGTAACAGGTAATTGAATTTTGGAATACAATTCATTTAATTACATTAACCTTCCCAATCATCAGTAAGTGTAATGAAGCCCACCTGTCCACATCATTCGAAAACCTTTTTATTAAGGGAACAAAATTAACTGACAAAATCAGACAAATTTGCTGGGTATAAAATTCCCAAATACTTAATGCTCTGTTTGGGCCACTGGAAGGCGCCGGGCTGGAAAGTCGTTACTGGACAGTATGCTGTCAAAGCCAAAGCTTCGGATTTAGACCAATTGACTTTGTATCCTGAGAACTTGTTGTTGTCCTTTAACATTTGTTGGAAATCAGGATTTTGCAAAAGGGATACATTAAGGCGCCAGCTATATGATTTCTTTTTCTCTATATGTGGCAACACCTCTAAATTCACCAGGGCGTTTTCCGAGACTAAATGCTTCCAATTGAGCAATCAACAACAGATTTAATGAGGGTTCCCTATCTGTCACTCACTCGACATTGTGTCGATGTAGTGACACTAGGGGTCACTCTTGGGAGCCCGAGACACCTCTGGTCTTTGATAAAAGGCCAATGAAAATTGACAAGTTGTATTTGCATGCCACTCCCCCAGACATACGGGTATAAAAGGAGCTGGTATGCAACCACTCATTCAGATTTTCTCTTCGGAGCCGAACAGTCATGCTCACTGAGCTGAATACTACTGTTCATTCACCTCTGCTGGATCTGACAGCGCATTTCAGTGGCTTCTCCCCCCTCTGAACTGGTGCACTGCAGAGAATGCCCCTGGGCGCTTCGGCAGAAATAAAAGAGTATATTTCTCTAAAAGAGAATATTTCTCTAAAAGAGCGGCACACACGGAACGTCTTTTTAAAGACACGTCTTTTTAAAGATGCTTTTCTGATTGTGTGTTATTCCTGGTTGCGCTCATTATCTCTCGCCTTCTGATGGTCACGATCACTGTCTTTTGTGTCTGGGCACTGCTCACACGGAGACAGCATTCGTGGATGGTCATGTTCTCATTGCGAGAATGTCAATGGCAACGTTGCAGTCGCAGCTCGCCTTCGTAAGAAACCGAGCCACCCCAGAGGCTCCCACCTCGGTCCTTTTACCCACGGGTATGAGGCCAGCGCGGCTAGCACTGGGGGCGATTTGGGGACCCCAATGGGACCGCCTCCGCCGGGTATCCCCCCGCGGACCTCCCATTCCCCAGCACGTTTGTCTGCCCCGATCGGGCTTCCGGATGAGTCCGCCGGCTTGTCTCACGGCAAGTTCGACCTCTTATTTGGAGCCCGCGAAAGTGATGAGCTCTCGAGCGCAGCATTGGAGAGCGGGCTCGTCCAGTCGGAAGCCTCAGCTGGGCTCCTCCCTTCAGGGTCAATTGCCCAGACAGGCTGATGCGGAGATGACGACATGCTTTCCCGGGCAGCCACGAGCGTCGGCTAGAGTGGAACTCACTGCTCTTCCCTGAACCCTCGCGGCTCGGTGATTGGTTCCTGGGCTCGCGGTGCCGCTCAAAGCCACACCCTGCCCCCGTTCCTTTCTTCCCGGAAGTGCATGAAGCACTGACACGGTCGCTGGAGGCACTTTTTGCTGCCTGGTCACAATCTTTCCAGCTTCCCCACCCTCACTACCCTCGATGGTGGAGCGGCCAAGGACTATTCGGTAATCCCCCGGTGGATAAAGGCGCTCATGGTGCACCTATGCCCGCAGAGCACCGCCACCTGGCACGGGTGCCCAAAGCCCCCGTCCAAGGCCTGTAGCTTTACGTCGTCTCTGACGGCCAAGGCCTACTGTGCCGCTGGACATGCCGCCTCTGCCCTGCACGCCATGGCTCCCCTGCAAGTCCGCCAAGGCGCTAAAGGAACTTAACGAGGGTAGTTCCGCCCCGGGATTGATGCAGGAACTGCGCTCGATGACCGACCTCGCTTTCCAAGTGATGGAGTTCACGGCACGGTCTCTCGGGCGGACGATGGCCACACTAGTGGTCCAGGAGCACCACATTTGGCTCAACCTGGTCGAGATGGGTGAGGCCAACAAGACACGATTCCTTGCTGCCCCCATTTCCAAGGCGGGCCTATTCGGCGATACTGTCGAGGACTTTGCCCAGCAGTTTTCGATGGTAGAGCAGTAGATGGATGCTAGCCGGCATATCCTGCCCCAGTGCGGCTCAAGATCCCGCACTCCGTCTACTCATCGCCAAGGGCCCGCCCCTTCGGCCCGGCCCTGGCGTGGAGCTCACCGCAGGAAGCAGACGCCACCCATCTCGTGGCCGCCCAGAACCCGTGAAAGGCTTCAAAGTGCCCTTGAGACGGGCAACCCAGGGACAATGAAACCCGCTGCTCTGGAGCTGTTAAGCAGATCTCCATCTTTTTGTTACCTTTTGCATTTAATTGTGCTGCATGCCCAAGTGGCTGCAGTACTCAAGAGCTCAGCAAGAGCGGTTTCCTTGTTCCCTGGGTCATGTATCCAGTGTGCACGGCTGTCATCACGACCACTGTCCACCACTCTATTTGGCAGGTTTGGCGCTCCAGCGGCGGTCTCCCGCCCCTGATCACCCAGCTGTGGCACAAATCCGCCCCTGATGTGACAGTCTCCACGGGTCACGAGGACAGGCCTCTTCCTCCCCCGTCCCAGGCTGTTCCGGGGGTGGTCACAAGGAGCCAGGTAAGTGCTTTGATGTCCTTAGACTCAGCACGGCCACAACGTGGTGTGGCATCTCGAGCTCTGCCCCGCCGCGAGGCCCCACCTGCCAGTACATCCGATGATGTTGTCCCATTGGTCCCCCTTGTGCGGAACTTGGACTCATGGCTTGCACTTTCCAATCCGTCGCGAGGGCTGGTCCGGTCCATCCGACTCGGCTGCGCGATTCACTTCGCCGGGCATCCGCCCAGGTTCAGCGGTGTCCACTTCACCTTGGTGAAAGACGAAAATGCTGCTACCTTGCGCGGAGATCGCTACCCTCCTACAAAAGGGTGTGATAGAACCTGTCCCTCCAGCCGAGATGAAGAAGGGGTTTTTCAGCCCCTACTTCATCGTACCGAAAAAAGGCGGTGGGTTGAGGCCAATCTTGGACCTGTGAGTTCTGAACTAGGCTTTACACAGACTCCTGTTCAAGATGCTGATGCAAAAACGCATTCTGGCGAGCGTCCGGCATCAAGATTGGTTCGCGGCGGTAGACCCGAATGATGCGTACTTCCACATCTCGATCCTTGACAGCGCATCTTAAGAATGAGCGTGCCCAGTCGGTGCTGGACTGTTTGAAGGCATTCAAACAGAAAACACGCCGGGTCATCGCGCCGGTCTATCACCATCTTTTCAGCCTTTGGACCGACCTCTCGTTTCTACAGGCAGGTGTTCCTCTAGAACTGGCCCCCAGGCGCGTCGTGGTCATGACAGACGCCTCCAAAATGGGCCGGGGCGCTGTTTGCAACGGGCATGCAGCCGCCGGCCTCTGGACGGGTCCGCGACTGCATTGGCATATCAACTGCCTCGAGTTGTTGATTCGCTTATGTTTTCCTCTGATTCGCTTATGTTTTCCTCTGATTCGCTTATGATTTCCTCTCTTGTAAGTCGCTTTGGATAAAAGCGTCTGCCAAATGAATAAATGTAAATGTAAATGTTATTGGCAATTCTGCTTGAACTGCGGAGGTTTTGGCCATTGATCCAGGGCAAGCACGTGTTAGTTCAGACAGACAACATGACAACGGTAGCATATGTCAACCGCCAAGGCGGTTTGCACTCTCGTTGTATGTCACAACTCGCCTGCCGTCTCCTGCTCTGGAGTCAGCAGCACTTCAAGTCGCTGCAAGCCACTCACATCCCGGGCAACCTCAATACTACAGCGGATGTGCTGTCACGACAGGTTACCCTCAGGGGAGAGTGGAGACTCCACCCTCAGGTGGTCCAGCTGATTTGGAGTCGATTCGACAGGCACAGGTGCACCTGTTCACCTCCCAAGAATCCTCCCCACTGCCTGCTCTGGTACACCCTGACCGAGGCCCCCCTCAGCATAGACGCGCTGGCACACAGCTGGCCCCCTGGCATGCACAAATATGCATTTCCGCCAGTGAGCCTGCTTGCACAGACCCTGTGCAAGGTCAGGGAGGACGAGGAGCAGGTCATCCTGGTAGCACCCTACTGGCCTGCCCAGACGTGGTGCTCGGACCTCACTCTCCTCGTGACAGCTTCCACCTGGCGAATTCCCCTGAGGAAGGACCTTCTTTCTCAGGGAAGGGGCACCATCTGGCACCCGCGCCCAGACCTCTGGAATCTCCATGTCTGGCCCCTGGACGGGACGCGGAAGACCCGTCGGATAGCCCAGTCGGATAATCCCCCTTCTTTTTTAGGGAGTGGAAAAAGAGAAGGGGAAAAGAGGCCACGACTGGGTTAAGCCTGTCTCTATCTTTGGGTAGTCGACTTTTCCCAAAAAGTGCCGTTCGACACTCATAACTATGTTGGGGGAGGTTACGTGTCGACCTGTTGTGCTGACTATGAGGCACACAGCAGTCTGCCCACCACACACTGCCAGTTCACATAACAAAGTTCAGCCAGTTGTGGCATTTCGTATAGGGACCCCTAGTGTCACTACATCGACACAACGTCGAGTGAGTGACAGATAGGGAATGTCATGGTTACTGGTGTAACCTCTGTTCCCTGATGGAGGGAACGAGACGTTGTGTCCCTCCTGCCACAACGCTGAACTACCCGCTGAAATGGCCGGACCTTTTATCGGCTCCTCAGCATAAAACCTGAAAGAGTGGTTGCATACCAGCTCCTTTTATACCCGTATGTCCGGGTGAGTGGCATGCAAGTACCACTCGCCAATTTTCAATGGCCTTTTATCAAAGATCAGGGGTGTCTCGGGCTCCCAAGAGTGACCCCTAGTGTCACTACATCGACACAACATCTCGTTCCCTCCATCAGGGAATGGAGGTTACACTAGTAACCATGACGATTTGGATATTTAAAAAAAATCTATTCTAGAATAAATCTTATGGACTGATGAAAAAAATTTATAGTCTCTACCAGATGGGTTCAAAAGTCTCCAAATACCTGTAAGACCAGGATTTTTACACATCCTGTGAAGCGTCAATGTTGCTCTAGGGGGCTTACACAATTTTGCTTCACTTTGATCAAGGACTGAGTCCATCAAAAGATTAAAGTCTCCTACCAATATTATGTCATGAGGGGTGCCAGCGGCTTGCAACATCTCTTCAAGATCTATAAAAAAGCCCTGATCATCAGCGTTAGGTGCGTAAATATTAGCCAAAATCAGACTTTGCCCCTGAATTTCTGCTAAAACAACAATGACTCTTCCTAATTTATCATTAAACTGTTTGCGAAATTTGAATTGTAAATGTTTATTGACCAATATAATGACTCCCTTGCTCTTACTTGAGCCAACACTAAAGAAAACATGTCCACCCCATATCTTCCCAAATTTTTCAGCTTCCTGCAGGGAAAGATGTGTTTCTTGAAGAAACACTATATCATATTTCTTACGTTTAAGAAAAGAAATAATCTTCCTTCTTTTTATGGGGTGCCCCAACCCATTCACATTCCACGTGGAGAGAGATAGTACACTCATACCAACATTCGACATTTTGATATAATAGAAAAAATTAATTGTGTGCCAAAAACAAAATTATGAAGACCACATTTCAACATCAATGCAACAATAAAACCCCCGAACTTCCCCCCGAACAAAACAAACAGAAAAAAGAAAAATGTGCGCATTAACCCCACACACGAAAGCGGCAACCGGCGTCAATCCCTTTAAACTCAAAGACTCTGTGTACGCCTACGAGAGCCATCGGATTGCTCAATTTTGCCTCACAAATTTGTAAGGCAAAATTACATAACATCAAATATTTTGTAAAACAAACCCCAACCAAATAGGCAGAATAAACACAAAGAACATGTAGACTCATTCACAGAACTGTCTCAAAGGTGTGTTCCTTCACAAAACAAATTCCAGCTGATATAAAGCCGTTCAGTTTCCTCGGTCAGACAAACGAATCTTCAGTGAGCCAGCTGATGAGTGTAGCAGATGACATAATCATTCCAATGTCCCACAAAAATACTCCACAAATCATACTCCAGCCAACAGGAGGCATAAGCACAAGGAACTGACAGATTCATCCATAACTGTCCCGAAGTAATGTTATTTAACAAAACAAGCTCCAACCGCTAGGCGGAACCAGCACAAAAGGAAACGAAACACGCATCCCGGTTCCTCGGATGGTCAAGAGTCAATTCACTCGGAGGCCGCATAAAAGTATATCCCATGATTTACACAGTCCGCAAACTTTATAAAAGACATCCTTTGTGTGGGCATGTAGATATTTTGCGGTCATCCATTCATTGTAAAAGTGATCTTCCGTCAATGCAAATGTTTCTTTAAGGAAAAGTGTTAATCCACAAAACAAAACAAAATCCAGCCGCTCGGCGGAGCCAACGCAAAAGAAAACAAAAATGGCGCCCAGCTTCCTCCGAAAGCCAGAGTATGTACAGTGAGTCAATCCACTCACAAGAAAAACACCCAATGGTTACTCACCCATTGTTTCAATAAAAGACATTGCCTGATTGGGACATGTAAATACTTTGCTGCCGTCCTTGGTGTTTATTCTCAGTCTGACATCAGAGCAAAAGTGATCTAGAGTTTCTTGCATTCCTTAAACCGATCGTGTTTCTCTCTTTTCGAGTTCACAAAGTCCTGGAACAAGAAAATATTGTAATTCTTCCAAGAAAGCTTTCCTTTGCTTCTTGCCTGGCGCAACACAAGATCTTTATCGGATGATCTCAAAAATTTGGCCAGAATCGATCGGGGTCTTCCTCCCTCAGCAGATCTGTGAGCTGGGACTCTGTGAGCTCGCTCATTTTCCAGCTTGTGGCCTGTTATGTCGAGCAGACTCGGGAAAAGCTCGTTGAGGAATTTCGCCATATCTCTGCCCTCCTCATGCTCAGGAATTCCAACAATTCGAATGTTATTCCTGCGGTTTCTATTCTCAAGATCTTCAAGCTTTTCAAGAACACGTTCCAAATCAACTTTGGTCGTGGGCGGATTAGCGGCTAATTCCATCTCTGATGACTCTAAATAATCGATTCATTTTTCAACAACTGTCACTCTTGTGACTAGCTCAGATAATTTTTTTTCCATCGCCGTAATCAATCTACATATTACAGCGAGATCCTCCAAGTATGCAAGTACCCTCATCAACATCACCAACATGTTGGACAGTTGATGCTGGATTCCTTCTCCCACCGCATCATCCAAATCGAGTCCCCGGTCCACAGGCCTGTCTGGGCTTTCATCTTGAACCCGTAAGTGTCTTTTAATGTCTCCAGAGCCCGAGGATTTTGACTTCTTTGCCATGTTTACCTCAAACAGTAAATGTGTAATTGGGTGTATCAAATTTCACCGGATTATATCGTGAAAATAATAAAAAAATTAGCAAAGTGCGCAGAGCTGTCTCTCACACGTCTGCCCTTCACATGGCGTCACCGTACCTCCTTGTTGGATTGTTTTAAATCCCAAAGGCAACCATTTATGCAAACATATGCCATTATAAAGAGTCACCTTGAGCCGGTACATGCTCATTATACATATGAAATTAAGAGTCTGTAGTACATCTTTTTAGCTCTAGATTTATGTCTATGTACTGCAGTATCTCATAGTCCAATTGAAGTCTTCAATCTACAAAAGAATGTCTATATTAAAGGATCAACAAACCAAGAAATATTATGTTATTTATATATTTGGAATGATACTCTGTGCAGGTAAATAAATGTCTCTGAGGGCAGATAATTGGCTGAATCAAACAACAGCATTTCATAAAATTACATTTGCATTTCTATGTATTGTAAATCATTTTAATTTTGGGACAGACATAAATGTTATAGTGAAAATATTTAATGTTTGTCTTAAATTTATGTAAAAGGAAAGTAACCTCTTTGTAGTGCTGTTTGCATGAGTATTAAGTGTAGAAGTAAAAGGAGAAAGTTTATTTATTCACTGTAGGAGTAAAAGGAGTGTTGTTGTTTCATTCATTGCCTTTGTTTGAATTTTTGAACTAAGATCTTTAACTCCATAGTGGTACTGAATAACAGTCTTATTGGCTTATAGGTGTAAGACTCACTATTTATTTTGTTTTTTACTGGGAATAAATGTGAGGAACTCTTCATTTTGCCATATTAGAAGAAGACTCTGCTGTTCTTGAGTGCCTTTTGACGTAAATCCAAGGAGACAGCCCTACGTTTAAAAAAAAAAAAAAGTTTAATTTCTTCATGGATTGACATGAAATGAAAGTTAAAGCTTCCAGACTTGAAACAGAACAAGTGTCACCTGATGAACAGTCCTGTTTTTCAGAGGACTGGAAATGAAGCAGCAGGCACCCTTTTTGCTGTCTCCTGCCTCCTCTTCTGTCTTTCCATTTTGAAGTCAACGTGCAGACCCACGCACACACATATTTGTTTTACTATATTAGTCAGAACATCTTACATGCAGTAGTTTTAATTTGGAGTTATTGATCTATGCTATGCCCTACTGCTAAACCTAACCCTCACAGAATTTAAACAAAATGGCCCTCACAAGTACATCCAAACATAACTCACACATACATACGTATCTATGTGCATGTCTACCCACAAATTTGCCGTCAGAACCATCTCATCTGCATAATTTGCCTGCAGTTGAACTAGGGCCTCACAAAATATGATTATGCCTCTCAGAAATGTTGTGAAAGGTTAAGTGTCTCCTGACCTTTTGTCTATGTAAAGGATGATGGAAAAAGTGCTTGGGTCACTTTGACATGATAGAGGCATGGCATCAGTAAGTGTATATTAAAGCTGAAGGGGCTACAAGTGCCTGCATCAGTGATCAGGCAACAGTGAATGGCCCATACAGCAAAGCTTTCCTGTCTAAGTAGAAGCCACAGCCAAGTGGTAATCAACATATGATAGTAATGCTGGCTGCGATAATTACAATGATGAATGCTGGTTGCGATAATCTGAAGTTTCAAGTTTTTCTCAACATCTACAGAACGCATTCAGCAATCAGAAAGAACTAAGAAACTGAGTACCGCTCTGAATTATCACCTTTTTTGCTCAGGTCAGAAGGTCAGAAAGGTGAAAATGTCAATTTATTTCTGACAAAAAGCTTTAAGCGTAATTTACACTAGCTACAAATCCATTATCTGTGTTTTGGAGTTAGAGTGCAGATAGTTCCCTATCTGTCACTCACTCGATGTTGTGTCGATGTAGTGATACTAGGGGTCACTCTTGGGAGCCTGAAACACCTCTGGTCTTTGATAAAAGGCCAATGAAAATTGGCAAGTGGTATTTGCATGCCACTCCCCCGGACATACGGGTATAAAAGGAGCTGGTATGCAACCACTCATTCAGATTTTCTCTTCAGAGCCGAACGGCCATGCTCATTGAGCTGAATCTCACTGTTCATTCACCTCTGCTGGATCTGACGGCGCATTTCAGCGGCTTCTCCCTCCTCTGCACTGGTGCATTGCAGAGAACGCCCCTGGGCGCTTCGGCAGAAAAAAGAGAGTAAATTTTCTGAAAGAGTGTATTTCTCTAAAAGAGTACATTTCTCTAAAAGAGCGGCACACATGGAATGTCTTTTTAAAGACGCGTCTTTTTAAAGATGCCTTTCCGATTGTGTGTTATTCCTGGTTGCGGTCGTTACCTCTTAACTTCAGACGGTCATGATCGCTGTCTTTCGTGTCTGGGCACGACCCACATGGAGTCAGCATTCATGGATGGTTCATGTTCTCACTGCGAGAACATGACCATGGCAACGTTGCGGTCGCGGCTTGCTTTCGTAAGAGGCCAGCGCGGGGACTCCAATGGGATCGCCTCCGCCGGGTATCCCCCCGCAGACCTCCCATTCCCCAGCACACTCATCTGCCCCGATCGGGCTTCCGGATGAGTTCGCCGGCTCGTCTCACGGCGAGTTTGGCCTCTTGTTCGTAGCCCGTGAAGCTGATGAGCTCTCGAGCGCAGTATCAGAGAGTGGGCTTGTCCAGTCAGATGCAGAAGCCTCAGCTGGGCTCCCCCCTTCAGGGACGATTGCCCAGTCACAGGCTGATGCAGAGATGAAGGACATGCTTTCCCGGGTAGCTGCGAGCGTCGGGCTAGAGTGGAACCCTCCACTCTCCCCTGAACCCTCGCGGCTCGATG
Organism: Myxocyprinus asiaticus; assembly: GCF_019703515.2. Taxonomy (NCBI): domain Eukaryota; kingdom Metazoa; phylum Chordata; class Actinopteri; order Cypriniformes; family Catostomidae; genus Myxocyprinus; species Myxocyprinus asiaticus. Next base: position 23,890,624 of record NC_059366.1, read on the forward strand.
ATTGGTTCCTGGGCTCGCGGCGCTGCTCAAAGCAGCCACGACCTGCTCCAGTGCCTTTCTTCCCAGAAGTGCACGAGGAGTTGACGAAATCGTGGGAGGCACCTTTTACCATTTCCCCTCCCTCACTACCCTCGATGGCGGGGTGGCCAGGGGCTATATGGCGATTCCCCCAGTGGATAAGGCACTCGCGGTGCAGCTATGCCCGCAGAGCACCGCCACCTGGTGTGGATGCCCAAAGCTTCCATCCAAGCCCTGTAGGTTCATGTCGTCCCTGACGGCTAAAGCCTACAGCGCTGCTGGACAAGCCGCCTCTGCCCTGCACACCATGGCACTCCTGCAGGTCCACTAAGCCAAGGTGCTAAAAGAACTGCACGAGGGTAGTTCTGCCCCAGATCTGATGCAGGAACTGTGCTCGGCGACCGAAGGTCACGGCGTGGTCTCTTGGGCGGATGATGCCCACATTAGTGGTCCAGGAGTGCCACCTTTGGCTCAACCTGGTCGAGATAGTTGAGGCCAACAAGACACGGTTCCTTGCTGCCCCCATCTCCCAGGCTGGCCTATTTGGCAACACCGTCAAGGACTTTGCCCAGCAGTTCTCGACGGTGAAGTAGCGGCTATCTGGCATATCCTGCCCTGGTGCAGCTCAAGATCCCGCACCCCGTCTGCTCGTCGCCAAGGGCGTCCCCCTTCAGCCCGACCCCGGCATGGAGCCCACCACTGGAAACAGACGCCACCCGTTTCACAGTTGGCCGCTAAGAACCCACGAAGGTCGTCAAAGCGGCCATGAGACGGGCGACCCAGGGTCAATGAAACCCATTCAACTGGAGCTGGTAGGAAGACCACTCCATCCCCGTCATCACGACCACCGTCCATGGGTTTTTCCTTGCAGGATTGGCACTCCAGAGGCGGTCTCCCCACCCCTGCGCACCCAGCTGTAGCACACATCCACCCCTGATGTGACAGTCTCCACGGGTTGCAAGGACAGGCCTCTTCCTCCCCCAACCCAGGCTGTTCCGGGGGTGGTCGCAAGTAGCCAGGTAAGTGCTTCAATATCCCTAGACTCAGCACGGCCACAACATGGTTTGGCACCTCGAGCTCCACCCCACAGCGAGGCCCCACCTGTCGGTACGTCCGACGATGTTGTCCCTTTGGTCCCCCTTGCATGGAACTTGGATGTGTGGCTTGCGCTTTCCAATCCGTCACGATGGCTGGTCCAGACCATCTGACTCGGCTACGCGATTCAGTTAAGCAGGCGTCTGCCCAGGTTCAGCGGTATCCACTTCACCCTGGTGAAGGACGAAAACGCTGCTACCTTGGGCGCGGAGATCACTACCATCCTACGGAAGGGTGTGATAGAACCTGTCCCTCCGGCCGAGATGAAGAAGGGGTTTTACAGCTCCTACTTCATCGTACTGAAAAAAGGTGGTGGATTGCGGCCAATCTTGGATCTGCGAGTACTGAACCGGGCTTTACACAGACTCCCGTTCAAGATGCTGACGCAAAAACGCATTCTGGCGAGCGTCCGGCATCAAGATTGGTTCACGGCGGTAGACCTGAAGGACGCGTACTTCCACGTCTCGATTCTACCTCGACACAGACCCTTCCTGCGGTTTGCATTCGAGGGTCAGGCGTATCAGTACAAGGTCCTCTCTTTCGGCCTATTCTTGTCCCCTCGCGTCTTCACGAAAGTCGCAGAGGCAGCCCTTGCCCCGTTAAGGGAAGTGGGCATTCGCATTCTCAACTATCTCGACGATTGGCTAATCCTAGCTCACTCTCGGGACATGTTGTGTGCACACAGGGACTTGGTGCTCTCACACCTCAACCGACTAGGGCTTCGGGTTAGCTGGGAAAAGAGCAAGCTCCTCCAGGTTCAGAGCATCTCTTTCCTCGGTTTGGAGTTGGACTCAGTCTCTTTGACAGCGTGCCTCGTGAACGAGTGCGCACAGTCAGTGCTGGCCTGTTTGAAGGCGTTCAAACAGAAAACAGCGGTTCCACTGAAACTCTTTCAGAGGCTCCTGGGGCATATGGCATCCTCAGCGGTGGCCACCCCGCTCGGGTTGATGCATATGAGACTGCTTCAGCACTGGCTTCAGACTCGAGTCCCGAGATGGGCATGGCGGCGCGGGACACATCGTGTGGTCATCACGCCGGTCTGTCACCGTCTTTTCAGCCCTTGGACCAACCTTTCATTTCTACGGGCAGGTATTCCCCTAGAGCAGGTCTCCGGGCACGTCGTGGTCATGACAGACACCTCCAAAACGGGCTGGAGTGCTGTTTGCTTGTGGACGGGCTCACGACTGCATTGTCACATCAACTGCCTCGAGTTGTTGACAATTCTGCTCGCCCTGCGGAGGTTTCAGTCATTGATCCAGGGCAAGCACGTGTTAGTTCAGACAAACAACACGGCAATGGTAACATATATCAACTGCCAAGGCGGTCTGCGCTCTCATTGTATGTCACAACTCGCCTGCCGTCTCCTCCTCTGGAGTCAGCAGCACTTCAAGTAGTTGCGAGCCACTCACATCTCCGGCGACCTCAACACTACAGCAAACGCGCTGTCATGGCAGGTTACCCTCAGGGGAGAGTGGAGACTCCACCCTCAGTTGGTCCAGCTGATTTGGAGTCGATTCGACAGGCACAGGTGGACCTGTTCACCTCCCAAGAATCCTCCCACTGTCTGCTCTGGTACGCCCTGACCGAGGCACCCCTCAGCATAGACATGCTGGCACACAGCTGGCCTCCTGGCCTATGCAAATATGCATTTCCCCCAGTGAGCCTACTTGCACAGACCCTGTGCAAGGTCAGGAAGGATGAGGAGCAGGTCATCCTGGTAGCACCCTACTGGCCCACCCAGACGTGGTTCTCGGACCTCATGCTCCTCGCGACAGCCCCCCCCCCCGCCCCCCCCCGGCGAATTCCCCTGAGGAAAGGCCTTCTTTCTCAGAGACGGGGCACCATCTGGCACCCGTGACCAGACCTCTGGAATCTCCATGTCTGGCCCCTGGACGGGATGCGGAAGACCTAAGCAGTCTACCACCCGTGGTGGTAGACACGATACTCAGGCTAGGGCCCCCTCTGTGAGGCACCTGTATGCATTTAAGTGGCATCTGTTCGCTAAGTGGTGTTCTTCCAGACGGGAAGACCCCCAGAGATGCATATTCAGATCGGTGCTTTCCTTCCTGCAGGAGAGGTTGGAAGGGCGGCTGTCCCCTTCCACCTTGAAGGTGTACGTTGCTGCTATAGCAGCACACCACGACACAGTGGACGGTAAGTCCTTAGGGAAGCACGACCTGATCATCAGGTTCCTGAGAGGTGCCAGGAGGCTGAATCCCTCCAGGCCATGCCTCATTCCCTCATGGGACCTCTCTGTAGTTCTTCAGGGTCTACAAAGAGCCCTCTTTGAGCCTTTGCAGTCAGCTGAGCTTAAGGCACTCTCTTTGAAGACTGCCCTCCTGACTGCGCTCACTTCCATAAAGAGGGTAGGAGACCTGCAAGTGTTCTCTGTCAGCGAAATGTGCCTGGATTTCGGTCCGGGCTACTCTCACGTGATCCTGAGGCCCCAACCGGGCTATGTGCCCAAGGTTCCCACAACCCCTTTTAGGGACCAGGTGGTGAACCTGCAAGCGCTGCCCCAGGAGGAGGCAGACCCAGCCCTGTCATCGCTGTGTCCAGTGCATGCTTTACGCATCTATTTGGATCACACGCAGAGCTTTAGGATCTCTGAGCAGCTCTTTGTCTGCTTTGGTGCACAGCGGAAAGGAAGCGCTGTCTCCAAGCAGAGGATCACCCACTGGCTCATTGATGCCATAGCCATGGCATATCACACCCAGGACGTGCCACTCCTGGTAGGGCTATGAGCCCATTCTACCAGAGGTGTAGCGGCCTCCTGGGCCCTGGCCAGGGGTGTCTCTCTAACAGACATTTGCAGAGCAGCAGGCTGGGCAACACCCAACACCTTTGCAAGGTTCTACAACCTCCGGGTGGAAACGGTTTCGTCCTAGGTAGTGGCACGCAATACAAGCAGATAAGCCCGGGATAGCCGGCCGGGTTTATCGCTTGCACATAATGCCTTTCACCTTCTCTGAGCTGAAGACTTGCACCATTAATTCTCAGTAGTGTTCACAAACTATGTTCCCTGATTGACTTCCTCTGAGCCCTGCGGCAGTCGAGTTTTCAGAGAGACTCACTGCCGGCCCAGTACACGTGCTAACTAAGAGCCCTGTTCTGGGGTAGGTGCTCCACATGTGGCAGTTCCCTGTAAGGTAACCCCATGCGATGTATATCTTCCACTAATTTGTTTCCCTGTTGGCAATTTGCGTCTTCCTTGGGCAGAGCCCCTCTGCCAGAGTCTCCATGTTTGTAGCAACTCCTCCCCGTTGGGTAGGATCTACCATGAGACTCTCCACGTGGTCGGCAAGACCATGTGACGTACTTTTCCACTTAAATATCCCCCCCTCTCTTTGAGTGAGGTGTGGTCTCCGCGGTGTCCTCCCCTTGGGAGGGACACCCCCCGACTAGACCTGGCGGCCCAGTCAGATAATCCCCCTTCGTTTTAAGGGAGTGGAAAAAAAGAAGGGGAAAAGGGCCACGACTGGGTTAGCCTGTGTCTATCTTTTGGGTAGTCGACTTGTCCCCAAAGGGCTGTTCGACACTCTTAACTATGTTGGGGGAGGTTACGTGTCGGCCTGGTATGCTGGCTATGAGGCACACAGTGGTCTGCCTGTCACACTCTGCCAGTTCACATAACACAGTTCAGCCAGTTGCGGCGTTTCGTATAGGGACCCCTAGTGTCACTACATCGACACAACGTTGAGTGAGTGACAGATAGGGAACGTCATGGTTACTTGCATAACCTCCGTTCCCTGATTGAGGGAACGAGACTTTGTGTCCCTCCTGCCACAACGCTGAACTACCCGCTGAAATGGCCGGACCTTGTTTCGGCTCCTCAGCATAAAACCTGAATGAGTAGTTGCATACCAGCTCCTTTTATACCCGTATGTCCGGGGGAGTGGCATGCAAATACCACTCGCCAATTTTCATTGGCCTTTTATCAAAGACCAGAGGTGTTTCGGGCTCCCAGGAGTGACCCCTAGTGTCACTACATTGACACAACGTCTTATTCCCTCCATCAGGGAATGGAGGTTACGCAAGTAACCAGGACGGTTTCATTGTTGGTTTCACATGCTTTTATGAGAATGATGATAAAATAGGAAAATAAATCACTTCAAAAATTAAAATTCTGTCGTCATTTACTCACCCTCATGTTGTTTGAAACCCAAAAGACATTGTTTCCTCTGTGGAACACGTGGAAATTGTAGGCAAAATGTTAGCCTCAGTCACCATTCACTTTCATATGGCAACATATGCAATGAAAGTGTAGTGACTTTCAGCCTAATATCTACTTTAATCTTTGAAAAAAATAAAATAAAGTGGGTTAGGAACAATATGAGGGTGAGTAAATGATGACAGAATCTTCAAATTTGTGTGAACAATCCCTTTAATACCTTGAAATTCACCTTCAGTTCAAAATATACATACTGCATGGTTCTGAAAAACAATCACTGTTTTTATTTAATTCATTAATGAATGAAATCAGGCAGAACTCCTGACTTTGTATTTTTGCATTTCCAGGAGGAAGAGCTGAGGAAAAGTGGAGAGGCAAAGTATGCCCATTTGAGCAATGATCTTCATGTTTTAATTGAAGTCTTTGCACCACCTGGAGAGGCCTACTCCCGCATGAGCCATGCCCTGGAGGAGATTAAGAAGTTCCTTGTTCCAGTAAGTTAATATATTTGGATTGCTTGAGAGGGATAGTGTGCTAGAAGCGAAGATGAGATGGGTTTGCACCAACCAATACTAAACGCCCTGCTCCCCTGCATACATAAATGTGTCTATGTATATTGACAAGTAAAATTAGATTATTGAGTTATGCATGTGATTTAATATATACATTGGGGATCAGTCCAAGAAAATTGGATATTTGATAAATTGGAATCATCTGGAACCTGAGAGAATACTTTAAGCTGCTGATTAAGTCTTTTCTAAGTCCGCATGAATTTGCACCAAGGTTATGAATTCTCTTTGTAAAACTTTGTAAAAATTATGCCACAAATGCTGTCAATTGAGTTTAACTTGTATTAAAGCCAGAATATTGCTTTAAACAATGTTAACGTATACAATCTTATGGTAAAATGTTCCCAATATTTCATAGCATTCATTTTATAGAGACATTGCATTGCGTATACAGGTAATCAGTTAAAATATATTTCTGTGTAATACAAACAATAAACAACTCTAACAATGATATGCATTGCTTTAGTAAAATGATTTGCAAGATTAATTAGAACCTTTTAATAGGTGTAGGCTTTTTGTCATTAAAAGAAAACCACACACAGATTACCAGAGGTCCTAGATTAAATTTCACTATGATATATGAAGTTGCTTTGAATTTATTTTGTAATTCCAGATTAGCCTTTGTTAAAATAGAATACATTTGACAAAACAAAAGGGGTCTGCAGTCTGGACTGCTGATAAACCTTTGTTGGTGAGGCCTGCAGGAAGTATTATATAGATACGATTATGCAACATCGCACATTGCCATAGGAATTTGGAAACAGTGATTCATGCAAAGCACAGCATTTTAGCAGGTGTAAGTGGGTCCTCCTCAGAGTCTCATTTAAAAAGGAAACTGACTAGATTATGGAGGAGGACGTCTCATTCATTTACCATAAATACAATGCTGCTGAGACTTAGGCCCCCTTTACACTTCGTGTAAAGATGCATTTCGGGCGATCTGATCATAAGTGGACAAACGTGAAACATCGACTGACCATTACAAACTTTTAGCATTAAGACTTACTTTTTAACATTAGGAGCCTCCTTTGTCTTAAATCTGTAAACCAGGTATATTTGATGAATATGTAAGGAAAAGTGTATATTTTAGGTGCTGCAACTGGACACAATTTTTATTTATTTTTTAATCACATTTTTGCCTTCACTAGTTCATTTTCAATGGTCCTGTGATGTGAAAAAAGATAATTTTTTTTTAAAGTTCAAATGTTTAATGTAGAGTTCATTTGAAGTCATAAGCATAGTTTTAGATACAGTAGCATGTCCCACCATTTTGTGTTTCATGTCAACCTGGTTTATAATTATATATTTAGAATTATATCAATAAGATTTGCAATTATATATTCAGACTTACGCAATAAAATTATATGTTCAGAAAGAGACAAAAAATCATTCTATTTTTTAGTCTGACTGGATGGCTGGACACAGCCTGACCTGATGTTTCTAAGGCCCCTGTTTATATCATAAATAATGAATTACTATTGGTATTTTCAGAACATAATTAGCTTCAGCATGAGACACTCTGCATAATGAATCCATCAGGATGCTTATTATATCTGATCAGCATAAAATACATTTCTGTCTGTCCATTTTTGCAGTCATTTCTCAGTTGAAGGGGAAAATGTAATCAGACTGCTTGTAAGTGTCCCTGTGCAGCTTGCAATGAAAGTAAACCTATATCAGTTTGTCTGAGAGATGTATGTAGCGATTAAATGTCTAAGGTTACTAAGAAACAACTTAATCACCCCCTTAAAATATGTCTCAGTCCTATTTCCAAAGAGTTTTACCAATTAGTACTTTCTATACAGTATATGTTTACCACACATCACAGATGTTTTGAACAAAATGTCATAGTCATACTGTAGCTATCAAAATATATATATATATTTTTGAAAAATACAATAAATATCAAGATATAGAATTTAATTGTCAAACCTTTCTTTTTAAAATGATTGCATTTCCCATAAAGGTCTGGAATTTGCCATAAACAAGTATGCATCCTTTATGCAAATATGAAATCTTCATTAAGCTTGTATCTTGTGAAATGATCAGAAAAGTAAAAGAAAAGCAAGTCAATTGAGTGGACATACAAGCAGCTCTTTATCCCAGTGCTTCAGTCTCTATTTATTGTTCAAAAGGCCACTCTCTTCTTATTGCTATATCTGAAATTTGCTTGTACCCAGCTGTTGTGCCAAACAGGAAGGAAAATAAGTGGCTGGTGGAAATGAGCCTGCGTTTATCTTCCTGTGGCACTGACATGATAATAAAATAAGCGCTATCCACTCTGTAATCGGCCTTGTGATTCAGGACACTGTCATGTTCAATCAAATGAGAGAGGAACTTTATAAATGCAGAAAGTGGAATTATTTTTTCACAACAATGCACTGATAGCTGATGTCAAACAAAGTTAATAAGCAACCGCTCCCTATTTATCTCCTGCCCCTATCATTTCTCTTATTCTAAATGTATGTGCATTCCAGTCCCTAATTCTACACCATATTTTCAGTGTGTGTTGGAGTATGCCTCATATGGTGCCTTTTTTTGTCAATATGTGTGCAAAAATGCATCTTTTCCTCCAGATCTGAAAACAAGCTTAAACAGGTTTAATTTTTTTATCCTTGTCAGCAAAACTTTCTGGCAATCTATTTAACGCTCCCTGCCAACGTTATGGCAATACATTTAAAGCTCAGTAGCTTTGACGCTGATGTCTGCAAGATGTATATCCAGCTTTATAATTGCCTTTTGCAATTATTTAAAACAAGTGTGCCAAATAATATGCATATACAACACCTTTAAGTTGGCTAGGAGTGGTTTTTAATTAGTATATAAAGTATATGATGTAAAGTATGCAATTTTAACCCCCACAGGATTACAATGATGAAATCAGGCAGGAGCAGCTGCGTGAACTATCTTACTTAAACGGCTCAGATGACCCAAGCAGAGGAAGAACTGTACGAGGACGTGGCATGCGTGTGGCCTCCACCGTCTCCACACGGTACAGTAAACATCACCACCCCTCTTCAGAACCATAGAAACATTAAAGGGATGGTTCACCCAAAAATGAACATTTTGTCATCGTTTACTCACCCTCATGTCATTCTAAACCTATATGTCTTTCATTCTCTGTGAAATACACAGAGATGTTAGGAAGTGCATTAGCCTCGGTCATGATTCACTTCCACTGCATCTTTTTTTTCCACACAATGAAAGTAAATGGTGACTGAGGCTGTCATTCTGCCTTACATCTCCTTTTGTGTTTCACGGAAAGAAGAGAGTCATACAGGTTTGGAACATTGTGAATGTGACAGAATTTTCATTTTAGGGTGAACTATTCCTTTAACTCTTACAGAATCCCAATTCTCACTTCCAAACATCTGTGCACTATTGGATGATGAAAGTGCCCTGAGCACCTCTGGCTCAGTGTTGTGAATCAGGTTAGCAGGTGAAGCTTTAATTGTTCTCATCAAAAGCATAACCGCCATACATTATTTACAACTTTCATATCCTAAACATGTTCTGCCTCTTTAATGTTTATTTCATAAATTCCACACTTGCTTTGGCTTGATTAAGCCTCTGAAGATCCCTCTAGGATTCCCTCACAACAACAACAGCTTGCACTACCTCAGGTAGTAATAATAGATTCAAAATACGGCCTTATTGCTTGTCGTTGCTGACGGATAAAGCTATAAAGGGCCTCATCCCCTTGGTGTGCTCCTTGTGGTGCCCTGAGAAGTCATTACCACAAATCAGCATGGAAAAGCAACACTGATGGGGCCATTAGTCTCTGAAGTATCTTTGGATTTGGATGGATGGAATGTAAATCTCTACCGACCGCAACATCTGCCATTCAGCAGTGCTGCCAACTCCATCTTCTGCCTTTTGCAGACAGAAATTCTGCAGGTCCAGAAATAGACAACTTCACCCCTTTATTCCACAAAGGTGTTGTAAGGATGTATTTGTCTATTGTACTAACACGAACACCTGGACATGAGAGTAAAACAAATGTATACTTTCAGATAAACAGTGTAAAAAAAAAATTTTTTTTAATCAGTACCATGTCCTACAAAGCAGTTACTGACACTGAAACTGAGAAAAATGATTGTCCAGCCAAATGTGGAATATAAAATTTTCTCACTCTGTTTTCTCTGAATCGGAGCATAGATGAGTCAAACCTGTCTGTCACAGGACAGATCATAGTCTATGAGTTATTATAATAATTCAGTCATAATTCAATTTTGACATAATGCGTAGGTACTGCATTTTGCCTTTGCATGGCAGTATATTTTATCTTGCTTTCCAGTACCAAATATCTAAACATTCTTTAAGGAATAGTTCACCCAAAAATGAAAATTTTCTCATAAATTACTCACCCTCATGCAATCCCAGATGTGTATGGCTGTCTTTCTTCTGCTAAACACAAATTAAGATTTTTACAAAAATATCTCAGCCCTGTTTGTCCATTCACTGCAAGTGAGTCAAAAAGGCACATAAAGGCAGCATAAAAGTAAACCATAAGACTACAGTGGTTTAGAAGTTTAAAAATACAAAAAATTGCCTCAAAATCAACCTTTAGACACCACATGCAACAGATATTTTGCAGTGCATAGTGACAAACAGGTGTTTAGGAAAGTACTGTGATAGATTTTTTTTTTTTTTTTTTGCTATTTAGTGTTTTGGGAGAAAATCAAATCAAAGGAGCCTTTTACCCTGCTGAGCCTTTAGCCACGTTGTACCCTACTCTGTGTCCACTTTTACTTCCACGTGCTTCTTCTTTTGTTTATAGCGGTTTGCATTCTTTGTGCATATCACCACCTACTCTACAGGGAATAGAATTTATTGTAAAAAAAAAAAAAAAAGACCAAAATATGGATCTGTTTCTCACCCACAATATACACCCTATAATATCACTTCTGAAGACATGATTGAACCACTGGAGTCATTTGAATTACTTTTATGAAAAGTTTGTTTGCTTTTTTGGAGCTTCAAAGCTCTGGTCACCATTCACTTGCATTGAATGGACCAACAGAGCTGAGAAATTCTTCTAAAAATCTTCATTTGTGTTTTAAAGAAGAAAGAAAGTCATACACATTTGGAATGGCATGAGGATGAGTAAATGATGAGAAAATTTTCATTTTTGGTGAACTATTCCTTTAAAGTAAGACTGTGACGAGGAGGTGGGTGGGGCTATGCATGCCCGGCCCCTAATCGGGTTAATCAGCCGAGGAGAGGGATAAGTACAGCGGAATGTGGCAGTTCGAGAGCGAGAGAGCCACACACAGCTGTCGTGTGTGCATTTGTGTTCTGTGTCTTTTTGTTTAAGTTTTCATTAAACCATTATTTTGATGGTTTAGCCAGTTTCCGCCTCCTCCTTTCCCATTTTGAACCTTGTTACAATGGTGCCGAAGCCCGGAAAAGAAGGAGGGATGCGCTATCGTGGAGTCCTCACCACTACCAGCCAACCGAGGAGCAGCCGCGGCCGTCCGCCCGGGGACGGAGACGTAACTGCTGGCCGCCGAGGATCTGAGGCACGCTGCCGTTTCCCCCCATAGGGAAAAAACAGAACACAAATGCACACACTGCAGCTGCGTGTGCCTCTCTCTCTCTCGAACTGCTGCATTCCGCTGCACTTATCACACAGTTCAGCTGATTAGCCCAATTGGGGTTCGGGCGTGTGTAGTCACGGCCCAGCCCTGCCCTCCTCCTCGTCACAAAGATAAATTTATTTGAGAAGCAAAATTTGGATTCCAATTTTGGACTTGTTTTAAGCATGAATCTAACATAGTTGAGTGAGGTTTATGCTTAAAACAAGAAAAAACTATCTGCCAATGTGGTAAGAAATATTAAGATATTATCTTATTATCTTACTCAGTTTCTTGTTATATAGATGTTTCAATATTTTGCTGGATAACAAGACAAAAAAAGATTTGCAGTGATGCCTTTTCACAGGTCTCTAGCACTAAATCCCATAGATCAGCAAAGATCTGTCCCTCAACGGACTGAAAGCTCAAGTAACAATGTGTTATCCACCATTTTCCTATGTCCTGTGATGCTTAGCGAGAAATATGGGCGTTAATTCCATTGTCAAGTTAACACATCTGTTGTTGCATTGTACATCCATTCATTCTTTTGTTGTGGTGTTGGAATTTTGAGGAGAGCGTGTATGATTTCGTATGGACATATATCAATCACTATATCAGTGTGTTACTGAACGACAATAAACTGCAAAAAAGTCATAAAGACAAAGAAAGCACGAACAAAACCGGCATGCTGTTTCTCCCAGATGCAGTTGAGATTTAATCTAAGCACAAACGCAACATTCCGAGCAAAATTATTGGTTGTTTTAGTGGAGTACCTGTGTTAGTTCAGTTTCAGATGTGTGTGCTTGTCATCTTGTCACCCTGCATGTTGAAATCAGACAGACACACTAAGGAAGAGCTGTGAAGTTCTCATCCTTGGGTATGTAATCACTTTGTCAAGTTTTCCGATCGGATGGTTATTTCCTTTTGAGTTTAAACATTTGTTCGGTGGGTGATTGACTGGTGAGAGGTGGTGCTTCGCTGCTGACACATCAGGACGCCGTTTTAAACGGTTTTTGACTACCTCTGTATGTGTGTTTTGCACCCTGTTTACAACTATATTTAGCGCTGACCTTTGCGATGAGTCATCCAAAACGTGTCTTATTACTAGCTGTAAACAGGGTCTTAAAATGATTGCAGCCAGAGCTAGGGAATGCTGTAGAACGACTTCCGGCGGAAGTCCCACCCACATTCTTTTCCCCAGTAAGACCCCCAGGAAAAAGGTGGATACAGGCTGGTTTTTGAAGCCTATTAGAATGTGCTTCACTGCCTCGACTACAATGTGTAACCAGAGCAGTGCTGTGAAAAGAGCTGAGATAGGTGAAGATTGCAATATGTTTTAAAACTCTACTGTCTCCGCTCATTGAGTCATTGGCTTTATGGTTCACAGGGCTTTAATGGGCTGTTGGAGATAAAAAACACTATCTAAGAGCAGCTCACTGTTATAGTACTGCTGAAACTGACTTCATACACAAAATGCAAATTTTTCAGTACTGCACTGATCTTGTTGCCACTGCATCAAGCCTTTAGTATGCAACACTACAGAAATTATGAAACCACAAAAGAGCTGTATTGCAGTGATATAAAAAAAAAAAAAAAAGCCATGGACAGGCTTTAATACTGTAAAAGGCTGTCTGCCAGACTTTCTTGTGTTGTCCACAGCTCATGTTGTGCATAAAAGGTTTTACTTATATATCTTTTTTTTTTTTTTTTTTTTTTTGCATTTTCTGCGAGAACTTTTAGATTATATTAGCTAAACTACTGCATTTTGTAACATAAAATGAACCTACTAAAGTAGATGTTTTAAACATTAAATCCCCCCACTCCCCTTAAAATGGTGATTTTGGTATGTCTCAACTTAGAGGTCTCAGAGATCACAATAACGACATCATACAACGGTGTCATAACTTTGACATTATCTATTGAACTGATATTTAGAGAGCGAGGAGGGGCAGCTCCACCTCCTCCACCGGGACGAGGAGCAGCAGCACCCAGAGGAACTGGGGGTACACGTATCTCCCTTCCCACATCCACACTTGCCAGAGGAGTGTCTGCACCGCGGGCCAGAGGAACCCCAGCGACCCCTGGATACAGACATCCGCCACTGCAGGCCACGCACAAATCATACGATGACTATGTAAGTTGACTCCAATTCATTTCTCTTCATTAAAAATGATTTGTTGAGGTGTTTTTTTTTTAGATGTTTTTTTAGCTTTTGTCAGCTGGTCAGGGCTGGGAGTCTGACTAGATCAGATGAAGACCAGCTTGGCCAGGCTGGGAGACCAACTAAGCCAGCTTAGACAGGTGGGGAAAAAACACTCACAGGAATGTCCTTTATATTTACCAAAGGTTAAATTAATCAGTGAAGGGAGAACCCATTCTGACAGATAGGAAACCATAAGATCCGTTGACAAAGAATTTCTTGGTGGTGCAAGAGAAAAGCATCTGCTCACCCCATTTACAGTTATCTGTGGGGAGTCCCAATACCACCCAATATATGAGAGCATATTTATAACTATGATATTTATATATATTATTGATAATGATGAATACAGTAATACAATTATTGATGATGGTGATGATTAATGAAGCCATTTATTTATTTATTTATTTTGGCAGATGCTATTTGTATCCTGGTGCAAATAATGGTATATGCTATTCACACCCCAGTGCAAATAGTCGCAGATATTATTTTCGGAGTGTCATTCTGCACCCCGGTGTAAATAGCATCTGCCACACAGTGCAGCTATTTGCACCCTAATAGTCTGGTGGAACCACAGAAATATACAATAAATTACACACTATATGTCGATGCTGTGGCGTGGGTTATAAAGTTGGTGTGTGAATGTGTAGTGTTGTCCCAGCGATCACGATTCGAATCTGCCTTTTGTCCTATTCTTTTTTCCATCTGATTTCCTGTATCCACTCTTAATATTTCCTTAAATACTACTTAAAATAATAGATAAAAATGTATATAAATGTTGATTTCATCACAGTGATTTGGTCACGGTGAATGTCGGGGAGTGCAGAGAAAGGTTTGATCTGGAGACGGGGTCTGTCAATTGCACTCGTTCCCGCGGCTCGGCATTGCTTGTGTGTAGATTGCATCACAGTATGACTAATATTGTAGTAACCATGTTTTTTGACAGAAACCATAGTTTTAATGCAATTAACCATGTACAGTAATATGGTGGTTATATTGTAACCATGGTTAATTTTGTGGTTACTGTAAATTTACAACAAATTACCATGGTGAAACCATGGTTACTGTAGTAAATTCAAGGTTATTTTTTCTAAGGGAAGGTTAGGGTTAGATTTAGGGGTAGGGGTTAATGTAATATATTGTGTAAATAAACACAATAAACACACTGCAGTGATGCCCATACTGTATGTTAGAAAATATGGGTGCAATTAGTATCTACCATTATTTGCACAAGGGTTGGGGTGCAAATAATATCTGCCACTTTCACTGGGGTGTAAATAGTATATACCATTGCAAATAGCATCTGCCTATAATTTTCAACCCCAACCCCGGTGCAAATAATAGTAGATACTAATTGCACCTGGTGCAATATTGTCAGATGCTAGTTGCACCCTGGTGCAAATGATGATGGATGCTATTTACACTCCAGTGCAAATATTGGCAAATATTATTTGCACCCCAACCCCAGTGCAAATAATTATAAATTTTAATTGCACAATGGTGCAAACAGTGTCATATACTATTTGCACCCATATTTAAATACTAATATACTGTATGGGCATCGCTGCACTGTGTTTATTGTGTTTATTTAGAATCACACAGACACACTACATCAACCCCTACCCCCAAAACCTAACCTTAAACTTACCTTAGAAAAAATAACATCTCTGGTTACACATGTAACCTCGGTTCCCTGAGATGAAGGGTACGAGACATTGCTGTAAGCATTATGGGGAGTGTCCTTCACATGACCTTGTTGAAACCCTTATACAATCACGCTAATACTCTGAGTGGCAATGGTGTCTGAGCCCCGCCCCTTTAGGCGCGCAGTCAGCCTATATAAGTGGGTGCTCAGTCACCATTTCTTCAGAATTTTCTGACTGAGGGACAACAGTGAGTCACTCGTATTATGAAACTCTGAAGTAGTAATGCAGCCAGCTTTTACAATGTCTCGTTCCCTTCATCTCATGGAACCGAGGTTACATGTGTAACCGGAGATGTTCCCTTTCGATTCATTTCACTCGACATTGCTGTAAGCACTATGGGGAATGATATCCCATCATGCTGCACTACGTGACACTAAATAGAGATATTCATAAGGAGTCACAGGCCACAGGCTGATGACTTATAAGTCATATTAAAGTGTATATGAATAGTCCCATGTGGCGGACACCAGATGGAAATTTATGTAGTCTGGGATCTATATGAACCATATAGATATACACAGTATGGATTATTAACCCTCTCACAACATGTTTGGAAAAGTAGGTTTTATTTCTTATGGGAATGCTTATGACTTTTAAAGAGGCAGTTCAACAGCATATAATTAGGTGGCTGTGTTGATTATAGTCGGTAGCCAACCTGTAATAAGGGCTTGGTCTCACCCGCTTGAATGTAAGAAGTGCTCTATACAAGGAGGACTTGTGAGGAGGTGGACGCCACATCCAGGTTATAAAATCTTGCGAATGTGTTTTGTGATGACCATCCTGCTGCCAAACATACAGCATGTCCTGTAAGGACACACCGTTTGTCCAATCCAGTGAAGAGGCCATCTGGTTGAATGTGCTTTAACACCAATAGGGCAATTCACACCCTGTGATTCGTAAGCAAGGGCGATCGCATCAACGATCCAATGAGAGAGCCTTTGTTTGGAGATGGACATTCCTTTTGTGTGTCCTCCACAACAAATAAAGAGCTGATCCGACAGCCTAAACTGACGGGTGCGCTCAACATATGTATGCAATGCCCTCACCGGGCATAACATATGCATAGATTGCTCTTCATCTGAATTAAATGGTGGGGGAAAGAAGACTTGCAAACGAACCACCTGAACCCTGAAGGGCGTTGATAAAACTTTAGGCACGTAGCCTTTTTTAGGTTTAATGGTGGCTTTTGACAGATCTGGACCAAACTCCATGCTGTCAGTCGACAGCGACTGTATGTCACCCACCTGTTTCCTTTAAGGAAAGCACCTGCAGCTCAACAGATTCCAATGGCTTGAACAGGGAGTTTGTGAGTGCCTTCAGCACCAGATATAAGTCCCAAGTCGGCACCAAGTCGGCACCATAGCAGTGTGAAGGGGGTTCAAACTCCTCGCTCCCCTAAGGAACTTTTGGACTAGATTATGTTTGCTTATCGACAAGCCAGCATCCAGGGCATGGAATGCTGAGATAGTCGCTACATAAACCTTGAGCATTGATGGGGTAAGACCAGTGTCCAGCCGCTCTTGAAGGAATGTCAAAATCTCAGCTATGGGGCAGTTCACCGGGTCTTTACTACGTGAAGAACACCAATTTGCAAACACATGCCATTTAAGTGCATAGAGGCATCTCATGGACAGTGTTCTAGCCTGTAAAATGGTGTTAATCATGATTGAGCCAGTTCTGGCTGGTCCGTTGTTCTCTGTTCAGGGGTCACACCTCTTGGTTGCATAGTTCTGGCTGGGGATGCAAAATCGTGCCTTGTGCTTAAGATAGAATGTGTTGCTTCAGTGGTATTTCCCATGGATGGCAGTCTAGTATTTCTATCATCTCCGGAAACCAGGACTGATTGGGCCATTTTGGCGCAATTAACAGAACTGTTTCCATGTCCACTCAAACTTTTCTGATGACAGAATGAAGGAGGCGCACACGCAGAAATGCATACTTGCATTTCGTCGGCCATTTGTGAGCTCAGCGGGGCTTTGGACATGGATTACCAAAGTGTTCTCCATGGAGGCGAATAGGTCAACTTCCGCTTTGCCAAATATTTCCCAAATCCTCATCACTGTCTGAGGATGAAGTCTCCATTCCCCTGGTAATGCTCCCTGGCATGACAACAGATCCACTCCAAAATTCAGATGGCCCGGAACATGTGTTGCACGTAATGAGAGGAGACGACGCCCCCTCCATTGGAGGAGGCGTTGTGTCATGCTCATTAATTGTGCCGTTCAAACTACTGTTGTGTTCTCCGAATGAATCAGGACGTAGTGATTCACAATTTTGGAATGAAAAGCTCTCAAATCTAGAAAGACAGCCAGTAGTTCTAGGTGGTTGATGTGCACGCCCATTTCGCACCTGTTCAGGTGCCGAAAATCGGGCATCCATCACACACCACACCCCATCCTGTGTTGGATTCATCTGTGGTCACCACTTTTCTTCTGAAAATTTGACCCAGCATAACACCCTGTTGGTAGAAGGCCAGCACTGTCCATGGTGCTAAAGCAGCCATACAGTGGCAAGTCAAAGCGATGCGCATGCACCCGAGCCCCCAGTCGCGAAGAGGAACGTGTCGTTTGAGCCAGTTCTGGAGAGGTCTCATGTGTAACAGACCTAATGGTATGACAGCAGATGCTGCCACCATAAAACCCAGCATTCTCTGAAATGACTTCAGTGGCAATTTTTTCCCCAGTTTGAACTGAGACAGACATTGGAGAATGGTCTGTACGTGCTCATTCGTGAGGTGAGGAGTCGAGACGGACTCCTAAAAAGGAGATTTGCTGGCTGGGGAAAAGTGGGCTTTTCGCCCAGTTGACATTCAGACACAGATTTTTCAGATGGCAAAGCAGCAAGTCTCTGTGTTTGGTCAGTAGTGCCTCTGATTGGGCTAGTAATAACCAATCACGAGGTAATTCAAAACACACATACCGTTCATTTTCAATGGGGAGAGTGGCGTATCGATACATTTCGTGAATGTGCAGGGAGCCAGAGACAGACCGAAAGGAAGGACTTTGAATTGATACGCAGTTCCCTCGAACGTGAATCTCAAAAACCGCCTGTGACGCAGTGCAGTTGGTACATGAAAGTACGCATCTTTCAGATCTATTGACGCAAACCAGTCCTGTGGGTAGATGTGGGATAAGATCTGTTTCTGAGTTAACATTTTGAATGGGCGTTTCGCAAGCGCATGATTCAAGCGTCTCAGATCAAGAATGGGCCGAAGCCTGCCGTCTTTCTTCGAGACAAGAAAATAATAGCTGTAAACCCTGCTGTGTGTGTCATAGTCTGGGAAAGTCTCTATTGCATTTTTTGCGAGGAGACTGTGAATCTCTGTGCGCAGCACTGGCGCATCCTGTGGTCGGACCACAAACTGGATTGTATAACCGTGCTCTATCATTTTTAACACCCAGTCTGACATGGCCATGAGGGCTCAACACACATTGGCGCAGTGGGACAGTGGGCCTATTGATTAGTTTGTTGTAGGAGATAGAGCGCCGCTCGCCATAGGGAAGCGGTTGAGCATATTGTGTGGAGTGTATGATATGTGAAGAGGAAATGGCCCTTTTTCTGAGAATGTGTGAGCTTCTCGGATTTGTACAATGGCCTTTTTTTTTTCTCTTTTGTGAGAACAATCTTTGTTTGAGTAATACACACAGAAGCAACATTTTTAACAATGTCGAATCCTGATGAACAGTATTGGGGAAGAGAATAGAAGCACTGTGTGCCTTGAATTGAGCCTTCTTCGGCTCTGGGCTGTGTATAGCGGCTAGCTCTGTGCTCCTCTTCACGGGACTGGGCATGTCAGGAACATATCTGCTACCCGGCCGGGGTTTTTCCGTTGGCGCGTTTTTCATGCTGAGACAGCAGGTGCTTACATTTGGGCCACGATGATGAGCCGTGGGAGGGAATGAGTGCAATCGACAGACCCCGCCTCCAGATCAAACCTTTCTCTGCACTCCTCGACATTCACCGTGACCAAATCGCTGCAATGAAATCAACATTTATATTCATTTTTATCTATTATTTTAAGTAGTATTAAAGGAAATATTAAGAGTGGAAACAGGAAATATGATGGGAAAAAGAGTATACAAATGGCAGATTAGAACCTCTGTCACTTGGACAGCACTACACAATCATACACCATCTTTGCACCCCACGCCACTGCAGATACACCTATTGTCTAGTCTGTTGTATATTCTTGTGGTTTTACCAGACTATTGGGGTGCAAACAGCCATGTGGCAGATGCTATTAATGCTGGGGTGCAAATAGACACTCTAGTTTTCTTTCTTTTTTTTTTTTTTTTTTAACCATTTATAGTAAAGAATGAAATCCACATTTTTTAGAATTTGCACCCAAGAGAACATCAAACTCCAACCCAATGAATAAAGCAATATTTCATGGATTGGATTCCCACTGAGCTTTTGCCTAATGCAAAAGCCCTATATATGCAGCACTGTGGCAAATTGGTCTGTCTGCATGGGGAAATGTTAGAGTACAGACTCATTACCAGAGTGAATTGAGTTGTACTGGAGAGCCTCTGTATTCCCAGAGACTTTGAGAACGTGGACATTTTTCTGAGTAATTGGGTCTGGAGTAGGTGTATGGAGGGAGGTGGACTTAGAAATGTGCAGTTTACATGGAACATATTTGAAGCCACCTTTCAAAATCTAATCTTGCCATACTCAATCTCAGGGATTTTTTCCACAGACATTGAGAATTCCAGAATATACAAGTAGTTTTGTTTCTAGAAAATGATTTCTAATTTTGCATATTTTATTTATCAGAAACTGCAATGTGTCCCGAATACCATTGATAAAAATCATTTGAGAGGATTCAATATCTTTCTAAATTACATACCTGTGTGATTAACTTGGCTGAATTTCAGTCATCATAGCCACAACCAGAATGATTACAATAAGCAATTTTGGAAATTTTTGTTAAAAAAAAAAATAAAAAAAATAAAATAAAAAAAATAAATGGAATCATTAAAGTTTATATATGTATATATAGTCACAAAAAAACCTTGCTAACTGTGCAAAGGGTACTTCTCCATAGCCTTAAAACTAAAGTGTATAATTTATTTGAGGTTAAAATATGCTACCACAGCTTAATATGCAACAATTTGAAGTAATTTATAGGTTGATTCCTACACTGTTAAACACTGTTGTGGTGTGGCGTTATAAAAAATATTGCTCTGTTTGTTTGAGCATCCTGACCAGCCAGACATAGTAACTTTGGCTTAACCAATGGCATGTGTTTGGGAGGGTCTGACCGTTTCTGTCTATCAATGGCATATGGGGGAGTGCTTTGGAAACCTGTTTGAAAACAACCATTATTTCTTTTGTGTAGTAAAAAAGTGTTAGTGTCCATTTGGGATAATACTGCTCTTTCATTCATTCATTTTATTCATACACTAAATATGCGAGTGCCTAGTGTTTAGTGCGTCGTTTGGGACACAGCTACTGTGGCACTGATTCACAGGATTAATGAAGAACTGAGACCAATGAGAAATAGAGATTGAAGAAAGAATATGATTGTTTGTGTGTAGATATGTATGAACAAAACAAAGCAAATAATCTGGCCGGTTCTTTGATGAACATGCCCGCTGCTATTATTTAAACTTAAACTGTTATCCAGGTTTAAGATGTATGAAAAGAAAGACACGTGAACATCCACTGTGTTGTGTAGCAATGTTCTGCTCTTTTTGTTGGTGGGGATTTGAATCCAGTTAATCACAGCTCTTATGTAGATCAGCCAATCCATGCCAGATTGCCTCCTCCTCTCCCTCTCAGCACAACAGCTTTACTCAGAGATCACAAGTGCTTACTCAAAGGGCTCTTCAAACCAGTCAGACACTCCTCTATGTCTGAGCTTCTGCCCCTTTCATTCCCACAAGATAAACAGACTTCTGAATGTGCCTATGTAAAAAAACGATACAGATTTCTGTGGACTCACATTTCAAAATAATATTTTCAAGCTGCTCATTGATGTGTATTGTTTTCTTATGTTGTGGCCCTTTAAAGGTGAAGTGTGTAATTTTTAACATTTAAACACTGAATTTCAGCTTAATATTCAAGACTAAAAGTGAAGTATTCCTTGGTTGATGAAAAGTGTAAATGCTGTTGCTCTGTGGCACTATCAAAACATTGCTCTGTTTTTTTGAGCATCCTGACCAGAAAGACAGCAGTGTTGGCTCAGGCTATGTCTACATTAATCCAGATACATTTGAAACAGCGTTTTCATTTTCAAAATGCTATCCGTCCACACTGCCGTTTTCAAGCATTTTCCAAAAGTTGTTCGTCCACACTGAAATGTATGAAAACGCTTAAATCCCCTTACTGTGAATGTGAAAAATTGCTGATCATGTACAGTCTGAAACACAATTGTCCTTGTGTTCCGTCACTGGACTCCAAATCGGAGTAAACTTCCCGTCGCCTTTGAAGGAATGCAATGTGAATGTTGTACAAAGTAACATTTATCTTTAACAATGCTGTCAAAGTGAAAATCAGACTCACAGCGCCACTATAACACTGGCCGCCATCTTGATTGTTTTGGTTCAATGGATCACATGACTGCGTCACATGACTACAACTATGTCATCGTTTTCAGATATATCCCTTTTCCCAGTCCACACGACAACGTGAAGACTGTGTTTTCAAATGTATCCATTTTGGAGAGCGTTTTCAAAAAGCCCCAGAATCAGAATGAGCTTTACTGCCAAATATGCTTCCACCTACAAGGAATTTTTCTTGGTGACAGAAGCTTCCAGTCCACAAACAATACAACAACAAGACTACTGTTCTATTCTATTTATTTAAAAAAAAAATAGAATAAAAATAAAAAGCAAATAGAAATGCAAGTATACAGTATATAGAAATACACAATAAGACAGAAAATATATAGTATTTACGAATACAAATCTGTTATATACAGTGCAAGGGAATGTAATGCAGAAGAGGTAGGATATGTTAAATAATATAATTGACTAGGCTGTGTATTTGTCATGTGTATTTTGTTGGTTCATGTTTTTCATGTCTTTTATTTTGAAATTCTAGTTCCTGTTTCATGTCATGTGGGTCCATTGTCATGTGATTTCATGTTTCCCTCCATGTTCATGTGTCTTGTTTTCATTGGTTGATTGTCTTGTTATCTTGTTTAGAGTTCTTTGTGTTTATTGGTTATCCTTGTCATGTGTTCTCCCATGTTCATGTATTTAACCCTCATGTTTTCCATTGTCCTTGGTTAGGTATTGTTTGTTGTTGTAACTTTGATTGTTAGTTCATGTCAAGCCACGTTCATGTTAAGCCAAGTTTATGTTTATGTTTTATTTACGTTTGTAGTTAGGGTTTATGGATTACACTGTTGGGATAAATTTACACTTGGATTCTTTACTTCATGGTCATTGTCTTTGTCATTGCCAGTGCCAGCAACATCGTTACAGACGTTACAGAACGTTACAGTATTGCACATAAATATAGTATAGTTTTTAACTGTTCATGAGATGGATAGCCTGAGGGGGAAAAAAACTGTTCTTGTGCCTGATGGTTCTGGTGCTCAGTGCTCTGTAGCGTTGGCCAGACGACAACAGTTCAAAAAGGTAGTGGGCTGGGTGAGTGGGGTCAAGAGTGATTTTACCATCCCTTTTCCTCACTCTGGAAGCGCACAGTTCTTGAAAGGAGGGCAAGGGGCAACCAATAATCCGCTCAGCAGTCCGAACTGCCCTTTGTAGTCTTCTGATGTCTGATTTTGTAGCTGAACCAAACCAGACAGTTATTGAAGTGAAGAGGACAGACTCAATGACTGCTGAGTAGAACTGGATTAGCAGGTTGAACTTCCTCAACTGGCGAAGGAAGTACAACCTCTGCTGGTCCTTTTTCACAATGGAGTCAATGTGGGACTCCCGCTGTGGTCCTGTGAGATGGTAGTGCCCAGGAATCTGAATGACTCCACTTCTGCCACAGTGCTGTTTAGAATTGTGAGCGGGGTCAATGTTGGGGCGTTCCTCCTAAAGTCCACAATCATGTTGAGCGTGGTTGCAGGAGGTGTTGGTGTTTGTGTGAAGTGAAGGTCAGAGTGGGGTGTGAGACTGGGTTTTTCAAATCCACAGTAAAACACAGTCAAGTCATCAGCCAGTTGTTGGTTCCCTACAGTGTTGGGGGATGGTGTCTTGAAGTTACAGTTGTGCTCAAAATTTTGCATACCCTTGGAGAATTGGTAATATATGTACCATTTTTAAAGAAAATATGAGTGAGCAGGCACAACACATTTCTTTTATTTCTTATGGGATTCAAATTCAACTGTAGGTTATAACGGAATGGCACAATCATAAAACAAAACATGGCAACAATGAAAAAAAAAAATGAAATGTCCCCTGTTCAAAAGCCTGCATACCTTTATTTCTTAATACTATGTATTTCCCCCTTTAGCATCAGTGACAGCGTGCAGTCTTTTGTAATAGTTGTCTATGAGGCCCCAAATTCTTGCAGGTGGTATAGCTGCCCATTCATCTTCGCAAAATGCCTCCAGGTCATGCAAAGTCTTTGGTCGTCTTGCATGAACCGCACGTTTGAGATCTCCCTAGAGTGACTCGATGATATTAAGGTCAGGTGACTGTGATGGCCACTCCAGAACCTTCACCTTTTTCTGCTGTAACCACTGGAGGGTCAACTTGTCCTTGTGCTTAGGGTCACGGTCATGCTGGAAAGTCCAAGAGCGTCCCATGCGCAGCTTTCATGCAGAAGAATGCAAATTGTCTGCCAGTATTTTCTGATAACATCCTGCATTCATCTTGCCATCAATTTTCACAAGATTCCCCATGCCTTTAGAGCTCACACACCCCCAAAACATCAGTGAGCCACCACCATGCTTCACAGTGGGGATGGTATTCTTTTCACTATAGGCCTTGTTGACCCCTCTCCAAACATAGCGCTTATGGTTGTGACCATAAAGCTCTATTTTGGTCTCGTCACTCCAAATTACAGTGTGCCAGAATCTTTGAGGCGTGTCAAGGTGTTGTCGGGCATATTGTAACTAGGCATTTTTGTGGCATTGGCGCAGTAAAGGCTTCTTTCTGGCAACTCGACCATGCAGCTCATTTTTGTTCAAGTATCGTCGTATTGTGCTCCTTGAAACAACCACACCGTCTTTTTCCAGAGCAGCCTGTATTTCTCCTGAGGTTACCTGTGGGTTTTACTTTGTATCCTGAACAATCCTTCTGGCAGTTGTGGCTGAAATCTTTCTTGGTCTACCTGACCTTGGCTTGGTATCAAGAGATCCCCGAATTTTCCACTTCTTAATAAGTGATTGAACAGTACTGACTGGCATTTTCAAGGCTTTGAATATCTTTTTTATATCCTTTTTCATCTTTATAAAGTTCCATTACCTTGTTATGCAGGTCTTTTGACAGTTCTTTTCTGCTCCCCATGGCTCAGTATCTAGCCTACTCAGTGCATCCATGTGAGAGCTAACAAACTCATTGACTATTTATACACAGACACTAATTGCAATTTAAAAAGTCACAGGTGTGGGAAATTAACCTTTATTTGCCATTTAAACCTGTGTGTGTCACCTTGTGTGTCTGTAACAAGGCCAAACATTCAAGGGTATGTAAACTTTTGATCAGGGCCATTTGGGATGATTTCTGTTATCATTATGATTTAAAAAGGAGCCAAAAAACTTTGTGATAATAAATGGCTTCATATGATCTCTATCCTTAAATAAAAGACAGTTTTTTTGCATGATCAGTCATATTTTCAAAATCAATGCCAACATTTTACCATTTCTGCCAGGGTATGCAAACTTTTGAGCACAACTGTAGTAATGTCTTTCAGGCCTCTCCATACTGATGCAGTGTCATTAGCTGAAAACTTGTTTTTTAGCTTTTCAGAGTAGCTTTTTTAGCCACTTTAATTTCCTCATTCAGTGTGTTTTTGGCCTGATTATACAAGATTTTATCCCCGCTTCTGTAAGCATCCTCTTTGGCATGACAAAGCTGTCTGAGTTTTCCTGTAAACCATGGTTTGAAACAAGTCCTAGTAGGAATGCACATATCCTCACAGAAACTGATATATGATGTCACAGTATCTGTGAGCTCATCCAGACTGGTGTCTGCAGTTTCAAAAACACTCCAGTCAGTGCAGTCAAAGCAGGCTTGTAGTTGGTCCATCTCCTTACAGTCTTTACTACAGGTTTAGCTGATTTTAGTTTCTGCCAGTAGGTTGGAAGAAGATGAACCAGACAGTGGTCAGAGAGTCCCAAAACTGCTCTAGGGACAGAGCGATATGCATCCTTTAATGTTGTGTAGCAGTGGTCCAGTATACTTCTGTCCTTGGTGGGACAACTTTCATTGATGTAAAAGCATGTTCTACTGCCTCTCGTTTTCCCCGTTAACTCTGCAGTGTGATCCGGTCTGAACAGCTGAAAGCCTGGCAGATGTAATGCACTGTCCGGAATGGCTTCACTCAGCCAGGTTTCTGTGAAGCACAAGGCAGCAAAGTTTGAAAAGTCCTTGTTTGTACAGGTGAGGAGACGTAGTTTGTCCGTTTTGTTAGGGAGAGAGCAGAGATTTGCTAGATGAATACTTGGCAGCTCTGTTCGAAAGCCGCATTGTCGGAGCTTGACCAGCGTGCCGGCTCGCTTCCCTCTCCTGCATCTCATAGCGCACTTAAACAACACAGCTGCGCCTCCGACTAAAATGTCCAGCAAAACGTCCGAATAGTCAAAAACCGTCCCTGGTAAAACTGAATGAAAAAAAAAATTACTAAACACAGGACAAACAAAAACAACAAAAGTAGTGGAGAGCTCCACACCGAGGCGGCCATCTGCGGCTCCATCTTCATCATCAGTGTGGACGGAAAGCCAAAACGTAGAGAAAAATATATGTTTTCAAATGTATTAGTGTGGATGTTGCCTTAATTAATGGTGTGATTTTGGGGAGGGGACTATCTGTTTGTTCGACCTGAAGGGAAATAGAGTTATACCCAAAAAAGAGACCAGTTTGAACAATGATGACCATGAGTCAAAGTTGAAGTTTTAATCAGTTGAGAGAGAGTTTACTGAAGATAAAGTTCTCCACATTTTCAAAGGCAAAAGACAGAAAGAGAATATGAGTTCAGGATTTAACCTAACTTAGATTACAAAAACAACCATAATTACGGCATATGCAAATTAATTGACCATCTCTTACGAGTACAGGGTTCTGATGGGGGAACAGTACAGATAATTCTAGAAATCATACAAACGTGCTGTTCTCTACCACTACGTAAATGCCATGATTCAGAGCTGTGTCATTGTTTATCTTTCAAAACAAACCATAAGCAAACACTGTAAGGGTTTCAGGTTTGTCATAAATACGATTTAGATGTGCTAAGAATGTATTTATGTCAGTAATTAATTACATAAAACTTAAACGCAATAAAATCTCAGAGATCAAATACTTAAATTACCTGTAACATCAATGATTATAACACAGCCTGAATAAATCCTCATGATTAAAAATGCTTTGATTACCTTTTGATTATAACAATTACTAGTGAATTATTCAACTCATCAGTAGGCCAAAGAGACGGGGTAAACCAACCCCTTCACTCCACCCTTAGATGATTTTGAGGTTCAGAAACCCCACAATGGTATAAGTGAGGTCACTAAAGGAGATGAGAGTGCTAACGCATGCTTCACTGGCAGTCACACTTGTTTCTTCACTGCTGTAATTGTTTTGGGTTTTTTTTTTAACAATGGGCCTCGCTTACACCACTGACTTGACATTTCTGAGGTGAACTAATTATTGAAATGGAATTCTTCATGCAGAACTCCCTCGTTTAATACAACAGATGTACGACACACACCTCAAGAAAAACGTTTAATAATTTCCTGCTCAGACAGAGGCATGTGGTATGCCTGAAGGCTCTGCATATTATTTCAGGTTGGAGATTTCGAACTCCTACTTATGCTGAGGCAGTTATAAAAGAGGAAAAAGTAGCACTTACCTTTTTTTGTTTTTTGCTATGGGAATAACAGGAAGGGTTTGGGCTATGGCATGCAGCACCAGTTACATTGGTTTATACATGCAAATATCAGGCCTTGTGCATTCTATAATCTACAGGATATTCACTGTTTAGTGAATTCTGAATCAGAATCAGAATCAGCTTTATTGCCAGGTATGCTTACACATACAAGAAATTTGTCTTGGTAACAGGAGCTTCCAGCAACAAGACAGAGATAATAATAATAAGTAGAAAAAATACATAAATAAATAGAAATATAATAAGAATAAAAATTGGATATAAAATAAAGTATATATAGAATACACAATAAGACAAATATATATATATATATATATATATATATATATATATATATATATATATATATATATATATATATATGTAGTGCAAACACAAATCTTTATATGCAGTGCAAGGGAATGTAATGGCAGAAGAGGTAGGATGTGTTAGATAAATATAAAAAGACTAAACTGTGAATTGCACATAATTATTACTCAATGGGGCAGTTTTAACTGTTCATGAGATGGATAGCCTGAGGGAAAAAACTGTTCCTGTGACTGATGGTTCTGGTGCTCAGAGCTCTGAAGCGTTGGCCAGAAGGCAACAGTTCAAAAAGGTAGTGGGCAGGGTGAGTGGGGTCCAGAGTGATTTTTCCAGCCTTTTTCCTCACTCTGGAAGTGTACAGTTCTTGAAGGGAGAGCAGGGGGCAACAAGTAATGCTTTCAGCAGTCCGAACTGTCCACTGTAGTCTTCTGATATCCGATTTCGTAGCTGCACCAAACCAGACAGTTACTGAAGTGCAGAGGACAGACTCGATGACTGCTGGGTAGAACTGTATCAGCAGCACCTGTGGCAGGTTGAACTTCCTCAACTGGCGAAGGAAGTACAACCTCTTGGAGTGTTTTTCAGGGAAATCAGGGAAACAGTGGCTACGGCTATCACAGCTACTAGTCTTGCATGAAATAACCCCTATTAAAATGTATTGCAACATGATTTTCAAATGCCCACTAGATTGCTCTGTAAGAGATATTGCGGCATCTGAAGGTTAAAAGTAAAGGCCTACTTGTCTGTCATCAGCTTTCTGAATGTGTTCTTTTATTTGGGTGATTGTAAAAGTTTATGTAACAGGAAACAAGTGCTCCTATATTCCTGCATTGATGTTACAAGATGGTTGACAATGAAATGTCCTAGTTTATCACAGTTCAATGGAGAGTTCACTCCAAACATTTCTGCTGCCACCTTCTTAAAAAAAAGTACTGTAAGAATTTTGCATTAGGTTCTTTGCATGTACATTGGATTGTTCTCTCACTCAAACTTGTGGTTTTATACTTCTTTCCCAGTATTCCCATAAATATTCATGTGATTTTTCTTGGGTCGGTGGAAGGTGTAAAGATTTTGAATAAGCTGTCATCATATATAAATAGGCACATCAATTATTTGTGGGGGGTGTCTGAAATCTGAAATAAATAAATAACCTGGCCATGCAATTTGCTTGATTAAATTATTTGTGATATAATTATTACCTGAGGCAAAGACTGTGTAAATTTCTTCTCTTCAGTTTGAAATCTTGTGCTCCTGAATATGAGATGTCTCTAAATATGGAATAGCACATGGTAATTGACAAATTTGCCTGGAGAAACTCAGGGAGCAGCTGTTTTAGGAAAAAACATCAGTTCCTCAGCAAATCACAATAACTCCATAGGGTAAAATGTAACATTGCAAAGGCATATTTAATAAAGCAGTAAGCCATTAGTGACTGTGCATTACAGCAAGGATATATAACCAAATAATCAATATTGGGGGGGTCCAATCAGTCATTGAAACAGTCACTAAAAATGCCATATTGATCAGCCACTGTTCTGAATATTGGGGGAATGTGTCCCCCTTAAAAGGATAGTTCACTCAAAAATTAAAGTTCTATCATCATTTATTCACCTTCACTCTTGTTGCAACCCTGTATGACTTTCTTACTTCGGTAAAACACTAAAAGAGATGGCCATTAATGGTTTTAGAAAATGGCGACAACAGATACATGATAAAATGTGCTTATGTTCAATAAAAAGTTACATTTGTTAATGTTAACAATCAAAATAAACAATGCTTTTGCCAACTAATACTATTCATTAGCCTAACTGTATCACAGTATTACAGGCTGATTACAGTTGCCAAGCAACATAGCTACTTTGCAGATTAATGTAAAATTTATGGTCACAGTTATGAGTTTACTGCATTTTACAAGCTTTGAATGTGGCTCTTCCAATTAGAATAGTCAGAACAATCCTTTTTATAATAAAGCAATGCACGTATTAGGATGACTACATTCTAATGATCTTATGATCTAAATTCTAGTCTATTGTTTAAAAGCAGCTACAGTTGCTAAAATGTGATGGTTAATTCAACCCAGTCTCATGACAAGTCATAATAATAGTACGAGCTGGGCAGCTGCCGAAATCGTAAGAAATTTTACGTGTTGGCTCATACAGAACTGACAAATTTTAATCTCATAGAAAAACAAAACAAATGAACCATCAAATAATGTTTTACAAATTTTGCTAAATTTAATCCCTAACGCAAATCTAAACCTAACTATTTAAAGTCTAAACCCTTACCCAAACCTTAAATCTAACTATGATTTTACAAGGAAATATATTCAGTGTACCACAGAAGAAAGAAAACTTTTTGGTTTGGAACAAGATGAGGGAAGCTTATTACAGTTTACTGATTCGTACTGCATAAATAAATATGGAATGAGTAACAAAATATGTTCATAGGTGGTTCCTTTCTTCAAATGAAGTGTGGCAAGAGGGACACAACGTCTCGTTCACTCCATCAGGGAATGGAGGTTACAAAGTAACCATGATGTTCCCTATCTGTCACTCACTCGATGTTGTGTCGATGTAGTGACGCTAGGGGTCCCTATACAAAATGCCACAACTATCTGAACTGTGTTACATGAGCTAGCGGTGCATGACGGGCAGACCGCTGTGTGCCTCGTAGCCAGCGCACCAGACCATCACATAACCTCCCCAATGCTCTTATGAGCGTCGAACGGTCCTTCAGGAACAAGTCAACTGCCCAACTATAGGGACAGGCTAGCCCATCCGAGGCCTGTTTTCCTCTCTTTTCTCCCCAAAAAGAGTGGAATTTGTTAACCGACTGGGATCCATAAGTGTCTACAT
Source organism: Myxocyprinus asiaticus (assembly GCF_019703515.2). NCBI lineage: Eukaryota > Metazoa > Chordata > Actinopteri > Cypriniformes > Catostomidae > Myxocyprinus > Myxocyprinus asiaticus. Next base: position 23,921,132 of record NC_059366.1, read on the forward strand.
CAGGGGGTGTCACTCCCAAGGGGAAGACACCGCGGAGACCACACCCCGCCCAAAGGGGGGGGGGGGGGTATTTTGAACAGGCAGTGGGAGGATTCCTGGGAAGCAAACAGGTCTAACTGTGCTCGACTGAATCGACTCCAAATAAGCTGGACCACCTGAGGGTGAAGTCTCCACTCTCCCCTGAGGGTAACCTGACATGACAGCACATCTGCTGCGGTGTTGAGGTCGCCCGGGATATGAGTGGCTCGTAGTGACTTGAGGTGCTGCTGACTCCAGAGGAGGAGACGGCGGGCGAGTTGTGACATGCAACGGGAGCGTAGACCGCCTAGACGTTGATGTACGCTACCGTCGCTGTGTTGTCCGTCCGGACCAACACGTGCTTGCCCTGGATCAACGGCCGGAACCTCCACAGGGTGAGCAGTACTGCCAAGAAATCTAGGCAGTTGATGTGCCAATGCAGCCGCGGGCCAGTCCAGAAGCCAGCGGCTGTGTGCCCGTTGCATACGGCACCCCAGCCCATCTTGGAGGTGTCTGTTGTAACCACAATGCGCCTGGAGACCTGCTCTAGGGGAACCCCTGCCCATAGAAATGCAAGGTCAGTCCAAGGACTGAAGAGGCAGCGACAGATCGGCGTGATGGCCATGCGATGTGTCCCGCGGTGCCATGCCCATCTCGGGACTCAAGTCTGAAGCCAGTGCTGAAGCGGTCTCATATGCATCAACCCGAGTGGTGTGGCTGCCGCTGAGGATGCCATATGCCCCAGGAGCCTCTGAAAATGTTTCAGTGGAACCGCTGTCCTCCATCTGAATGCCTTCAGACAGCTCAGCACCGACTGTGCACACTCGTTCGTGGGGCCAACTCCAGACCGAGAAAAGAGATGCTCTGAACTGGGGAGAGCTTGCTCTTTTCCTAGTTGACCCAAAGCCCCAGTCGGCTGAGGTGCCGGAGCACAAGGTCCCCGTGTGCGCACAGCAACTCTCGAGAGTGAGCTAGGATTAGCCAGTCATCGAGATAGTTGGGGATGCGGATGCCCACTTCCCTTAGCGGGGCAAGGGCTGCCTCTGCGACCTTCATGAAGACGCGAGGGGACAAGGACAGGTCGAAGGGGAGGATCTTGTACTTGTACGCCTGGCCTTCAAAGGCAAACCGCAGGAAGGGTCTGTGTCGAGGTAAGACCAAGATGTGGAAGTACGCGTCCTTCAGGTCTACCACCGCGAACCAATCTCGATGCCGGACGCTCGCTAGAATGCGTTTTTGTGTCAGCATCTTGAACGGGAGTCTGTGCAAAGCCCGGTTCGGTACTCGCAGGTCCAGGATTGGTCGCAACCCATCGCCTTTCTTCGGTACAATGAAGTAAAGGCTGTAGGACCCTTTCTTCACCTCAGCTGGAGGGACAGGCCCTATTGTGCCCTTGCGCATAAGGGTCGTGATCTCCGCACGCAAGGTAGTGGCGTTCTCGCCCTTCAACGAGGTGAAGAGGACGCCGCTGAACCTGGGCGAGTGCCTGGCGAACTGAATCACATAGCCGAGTCGGACGGTCCGGGTCAGCCATCAGGACGGGTTGCAAAGCATGAGCCACGCGCCCAAACTCCAGGTGATGGGGACCAAGGGAATGATCACATCGGATGTACCGGCGGGTGGGGCCTCATGGCGGGGCGGAGCTCGAGGTGTCACGTCGAGGGGACTCAAGCCCCGTGGCCATGCTTAGTCCAGGGACATCGAAGCACTTACCTGGCTCCTGCCTCCCACCATAAGATTGGCCGAGGAGGGGGGAGGAGGAATCTCGGTCTTAAGCCGCGCCAGTGCAGGATATGTTGTAAGGCCTCCGTCTGCTTCTTCACTGCCGAGAACTGCTGGGAAAATTCCTCGACGGTGTCACCAAACAGGCCAACCTGGGAAATGGGGGTGTCAAGGAACCGTACCTTGTCCGCCTCTCCCATCTCGACCAAGTTGAGCCAAAGGTGGCACTCCTGGACCACCAGGGTGGACATCACCTGCCCGAGAGACCGCGCCATGACCTTCGTCGCCTGGAGAGCGAGGTCGGTCACCGAGCACAGTTCCTGCATCAATCCCGGGTCAGAACTCGTGCAGGTCTTTTAGCGCCTTGGCTTGGTGTACTTGCAGGAAAGCCATGGCGTGCAGGGTGGAGGCGGCTCGTCCAGCGGCACCGCAGGCCACAGTCGTCAGGGATGGTGTAAACCTACAGGCCCTGGATGGGAGCTTCGGGCGCTCACACCAGGTGGTGGCGCTCTGTGGACACAAGTGCACTGCGAGTGCCTTATCCACCTGGGGGATCAACGAATACCCCCTGGCCGCTCCACCATCAAGGGTAATGAGAGCGGGGGACCTGAAAGACTGGGACCGGGCAATAAAAGGTGCCTCCCACGATCTTGTCAGCTCCTCATGCACTTCCGGAAAGAAAGGGACAGGGGCGGGGCATGGCCGTGGGTGGTGCCCTGAGCCTAGGAACCAATTGTCGAGCCGCAAGGGTTCAGGGGAGAGTGGAGGGTTCCACTCTAGCCCAACGCTCGCAGCCGCCCGGGAAAGCATGTCTGTCACTGAGACTGGGCGACCATACCTGAAGGAGGAAGCCCAGCCAAAGCCTCTGCGTCAAACTGGACGATCCCGCTCTCCGATGCTGCGCTCGATAACTCATCATCTTCCCGAGTTCCGAATGAGAAGTCGAACTCGCCCTGAGACGAGTCGGCGGTCTCGTCCGAGAGCCTGACCGGGGCAAGTGAGCATGCTGGGGAATGGGAGATCCGTGGGGGGATACCCGGCGGAGGTGGTCCCATTGAAGTCCCCAAATTACCCCCAGTGCTAACCGACGCAGCCTCAAACCCATAGGTAGAAGGACCGGTGCGGGGAGCCGCTGGGGTGGCTTGCTTTCTTACGAGAGCAAGCCGCGACCACAACGTTGCCATGGTCATGTTCTCGCAATGAGGACATGACTCATCCACGAACGATGTCTCCGCGTGGGCAGTGCCCAGACACGTAAGACAGCAATCGTGGCCGTCAGAAGCGGAGAGATAACGACCGCAACCAGGAATAACACACAAACAGAAAGGCATCTTTGAAAAGACGTTCCGTGTGTGCCACTCTTTTTGTGAATGAAAATATACTCTTTTAGAATATACTCTCTTATTTTCACTCTGCCGAAGCGCCCAGGGGAGTTCTCTGCACTCCACGGGTGCAGAGGGGGAGAAGCCGCTGAAATATGCCGTAAATCCAGCAGTTTTGAGGTGCGTCTTTGGAGGGAATTGAATTCAGTGCACTGAATACAACCGCTCGGCTCCGAAGAGAAAATCTGAATGAGTGGTTGCATACCAGCTCCTTTTATACCCGTATGTCCGGGGGAGTGGCATGCAAATTCCACTCGCCAATTCCCATTGGCCTTTTTTCAAAATCAGAGGTGTTTGGGGCTCCCAAGAGTGACCCCTAGTGTCACTACATCGACACAAAGTCGAGTGAGTGACAGACAGGGAACACTTAATTCATTTCACAATCACCAAACATAACAGTATGAAATGCACTTTTATGTCTTTCCCTTTTTTATATCAAACTGATGGTTATTAGGGAAGCACTAAATCTCATTTTATGTTATCATTTAAGTTTTTCAAGGATCACAATGGACCTTTAAGAAGATAACCTATTTGATTGTTAATGTCGGTATATTTCAAATTATGGCCATAAGTCCATGTTTGCTAATACTTCAAGCAGAAAATATTTGGAAAAATCTGTGTAGACTAAGCAAATGGTAGACAAAGAGGCCTCATTCAATAACCTGAAGGAGCCACAGACAAAATATTCTTCCATTCTACCATCCATTTCCTTTTCCATTCTTTAGTGACAAAACATATTCAGCTGTCACCCCATACAGAGATCAGTCACTGTCAAGAGGTGTTGGTGGTTGTCAACTGATAATGAAGCTGAGTATTGAAGACCTTTGACTGTCTGCTGTATGTATTAATTATTCTTGCAGGGCTCTCTACCACTTGATTTATTTTCTGTTAGCTTGCTCAATAAGACCAGAGTTAATTGCTCTTTCAAATGAGTGTTGAAATGTAACGATCAAGCACCATTAACTGGAGTCTCCTCAAGTTATGTAGAGTGGCTAGTAAGTGAATGTTAAAGTCAAAAATGTCAGATACAATGACATTTTAATCAGCACTTTCTTATTATTATTACAGTAAGTGGTATCCTGGTCACATTTTTGCATGGCTGTACAAGGTCTTTCCCTTACATACTATAATCTAGCTAGTGTAATCAGAAACGGCTTCCATAAATGTATTGAAAATACATTTTTGAGTTTACTATCCATTTACTTATCTGTATCTGTATTTTATCAACAATTTTATGTAGATAAAAATGATTGCATGCTTTCACTACTAAACATTTGAGTGTTTTTCATGTTCTGCTGATTGAGTGCTTTGTCTTCAAATCCTAGATAAATTGGAATAAATTTGAGTGCATTTTAAGTAATAGAAAATAGACCTCTCTTGGATGTATATTTGAAGTTGATTATGTGGTCATGCAGACAAAAAGAACACATCCTCATTTCTGTGAGTGCTGAAAAGAAAGCTACTCATTTTTGCTCTTGAAATGACCCATTAAACAAGGATGTCAGCCACTTCCTCTTACTCTTTTGCTAAAATCTGTTTCCATTGAGAGCTGTTGGTATTAGTGTGATTGACATGTTCTGGAATAAGCATGCTGCCTCTTCTGTACTCTGCTGCTTAAGATATGCAGAGCACTCTATTGAGAGGATATGTTAACAAACTGGTCAATTAGTGTGAGAGGACAGATCTCTGACCCTATTACTATGAGGACAAACTAACAGAGGGAAACTTCTCTGTTAGATCTCCTGAACAACTTAATCCCTGGCGTAATCCTTAACTTTAATTTAGTCTAATCCTCCTTCATACTCATTAAATCCAGAATGTTATGCAGAATTGTAATGTTTAGGGAGAAGATTGGGTCGACATAGCTCTTTTTGCTTGCTCATGGTTCATTCTAAAAGGATAGGCCTAATAAAAAGGCAAGCATTTTCAGTATCTGAATTACAAAATGAAAACACCATATTGGATGTTACGACTTTGCTCTTTTGCTCTTTTGAATATTTTTTTCTCTCACCAAAACATATAATGTTTTCACAGGTGAGTGGCCCAGGACTATTTAGCAAAAATAAGCATTGCATAAAATGTGTTGATGCAGAAAAAAATAGAGGACTTTGGAGACCTCATGGTACATATGCTGAAATGTTGATGGAAGAAAAAAAAGTTTGAAGATTCAGAACAGCTAATGCCCAAAAAGTCTGAAGTCTAATTGTGAATCTCACAAAAACTGTCAAAAAATATCCATCATATTTCCCCAAAAAATCAAAAGAAATAATAAGAGATACCATTAAATGTCATAAAATAAATTACATCACTTTATAATTATAATGAAAATAATGTCACAATGAAAAATTGTGTGATTGTTAAAAATAGGTTAATTTTGTATTTTGGGGGGGACATGACCCAGCTAATTATTAATTATTCACCCATTTATTCTTTTAAATTTATTATCCAATGTTTCTTTTAGACACTTTTTGATTATTTTTTATTTTTACACTTTCATTATTTGACAGTGCTTTTTGGTCTAAAGTAAAATATGAGAATTCAGTGTGCAACACAAGATGATAATTGCTTTCTATATTAATAAAAGTTCTAAAAATGTGGAAGAAAAAGTGTATGGATGACCCCAATTATGTAGAGCTGTGTCCTAAATGACACATTATGCACTATGCACTTACAAAATGTACTGTGCACTCAACCATGTAGTGTATGAATTTTCAAAGTGTAATATCATCCCAAATGGAACACTTAACATTTTTCACGAGTTCGTTTACCCATATAATCTTTAAGCTTTTAAGGTTAAACTTATTTGGCTTGCTGTCCATGGAGGAAGGGCTCGATGAAGCAGCTTCAACTCGAGCTCTGAAGTATCCCCCCAAAAAATGCAGAAGGTGTTTAGGACAGCAAATTGGATGCTTAGAGGTTGAATTGATGTAGATGATCATTATGTTTGGTAATACGGAAGAACCCCCCCAAAAAGAGTGAATTGAAAGGGATGAAGATATATGATGAAGGATGGTGGTTGCCTAGTTTCTGTGGGAGCTGTGAGCGGGGCAACTGTTGCACATTGGCGGTAGTTATTGCGGGAGTTTCCATTTGAGGGGGAGCTGTATGGAGTTTTATTTATTTTATTTTTTTTTTATGCTGAGACGCATTACGCTGCTGCGTTTTTTTTGTTTTTGTTTTTTTTTGTATACGGGAGCGAGTACTGCAGTGGCAACTGGGGATGCATCAATTTGAAAGGCTAACGCATCTAGCCGCTGTGTTTATTGACCTGGAGATGTGAGCAGGCGTTGCTGCTGCTTGGACTGGACCGACGTCTCCCTACTATGTCCACCACGTGGAGCAATGAGTTGGGTACTGCTGTGGCAGTATAATTTTGAAAGGGGCTCCGGCGGGAACTACGTTTGGAAAGCATGTCCCAGCGATGCGTTTGCGGCGAAAGCTGTGACTAAGGTACTGCTGTGGCAGTGTGAAAGGCAGGAAGCTCAAGGGGCTGCATTAGGATTTTGTAAGCTTAGTGCTGGGACGCATCTTGCTGCTGCGTTTATTGACCAAGAGTCATGAGCGAGCACTGCTGCGGCAGTGACACTCTGAAAATGCTCCTGCGGGATCAGCGTTTGGACTGGAGGGTTTAAAGTAGTTGGAGTATGACCCACCGCAGTGTCCATGACATGGAGCCCATGAGTCAAAAGTGCATGGGCTCTCAAATGTCACAGACGGGTATGGAGGTCCTCGTCCCCAGTGGAGCGTGCCGAACGATATCTGAAGCAAAACCTCCTAGTATCAGAAGGAGGGAGCCTACAGTATAATATAGATAAGATGCAGAACTAAAATCCTTCCAACACAAGGGCCTGGATTGCATAAGGAGAACAGGGGCCTGCTGCACTTTGGGGACAAACAAATCCTGGTACCTCCAGCCCGTTGTTCAGATAGGAGGGCCCACACTGCGAACCAAATGGGAGATACCTCATGGTCGAAAACATGAAGAATCACTCTGCGATTCGGAAGGGGAGAGCCCCCATGGTGCCTGAACGAAGGGCTCACACTGCGATTCAAACGGGAGAGCTCACGCTGCACTTCGAAAGGGAGAGCCCCTGATATATAAACTGGAAAGCTCACTCTGCGATCGAACGGGGGAGCCCACACTGCAATTGGAACAGGAGAGCCCGCTTTGCATCTGGTCGGGAGGGCCCATGTGGCGATTCGAATGTGAGAGTCCATGCCAGGCATGGTAGCTCATGCGCACTCGAACGGGAGGGCCCTCGCTGCATCCAGATGGATACGAGCCCAGCGGGGCTAGGTTAGCAGTGAGGTGCATAATTGTAGGGAGGCATGGCCCGAGCCTAAAAGATGTGAGTGTTTGGTGTGCTTATCTGATGTGATGGAGGTTGGATCGAATGTATGTTTCGAAGGTGTGGGATGACCACCGACCGAGCATTTTAATTTGGTGCTCGGATAGACCTTTCTGGGCGGCTGAAGTAGAGGCCTCTATGTGGAAGGAATGGGAAGAGAAATGTTTGGTTGTAATGCCGGATCTGTTGAGGATAATTTTTAGATTCTTTTGAAACCATCATTTTGTATAAACCCATGATAAGTAGAGCTATCTGGGGGTTTGTAATGGAGGGGCATTGTTGGCCATGGATAAGTTTAAAGAAGAAATGTACACTGCTGAGGTAGACTTTGATTGTTCCTGGCTGAATAGATTTGGTATTATGGAGGTGAGATTTGAAAGAGGACATTGAGATAAGGGAAAAATCTGGATTAATTGAGCCCAAAGGATCTTGAAGAACCGTCGATCTTGATCTTGCCGGAGCTCAAGCAGGGATTATTGGTGGGACTGGAGTAGGCCAGCGAGGGATATGAGGATATCTGCCAACTGGGGGGACTCCATGGGGCATAAAGTTGTATACTCTGTGGAATTGTTTGAAGGAACTCCAAGCTGTCCAGTAAGTTTGGAGTGTTCTGGGAGAGATGGCTTGTAGTATAGAACCCATAGATGGGTGGTCTATGGGAATATGAGCTCCGAATAGGGATGAACTGGAGTTGGGTTGGTGTCTGCTTCCGGAGCCAATGTTCTGAATTTCTGAAAGAGAAAACAGGATAAGGCATCAACGATTTGATTTTGGTGACCTGGAATATGTTCAGCTTTAATGATGAATTGGTTTCAGGCAGAAATCCAAGTGAGGCATCTCAGAAGGAGCATAATTTTTGGAGTGTTTGAATGGCCTTTGTTAATGCAGTGGACGGTGGCTGAATTATCGCAATGGAACAAAAAATTTTTTGATGACCATTCGGAACCCCATAGATGGGCTGCTACGAGGATGGGATACAGCTCAAACAGGATGGACAATTCGGCAGACTGAGGGGGGGAGGTGAGCTCGGGTGGCCAGGTCGAGGTGAACCAGCGTCCTTTGTGGTAACCTCCGAAACCTATGGAGGGGGCGGCGTCAGTAAACAAGGTGAAGTCAAAAGGTTGGGACAAAATGTTGTCATAGAAAAAATGGTCCAGAGTTTCAAGTCTGTCCGGCAGGGGGGGCTTAAATGTATGGTGTCGTCTAGACCTGGAGCTGAGTTAGTGAGTGTAAGCAGGTGGGAAATGAAAGGCCGGCCTTGGGGAATTATGCGAATAGTGTAATTTAAGTGGCCTAGGAGAGAGAGCAAATCATGCTTGCTGCACTTGGTTGCTTCTAGCAGATTTGATGCAATGGTGATTATTCTGTCTATTTTTTCTTTGGGAAGGGAGGCTTGGAATTTGATGGAATCTAGGAGAATTCCAAATTCCAGGGATGTAGATGGGCCTGAGGTTTTCTCAGGAGAGAGCGGAACTCCTAGTTCGGAGAAGACTTTTTGGACGGTTGTTAAATGTTTTGCTGCCGGAAAATGGCTTGGGGAAATGATGAAGTTGTCAAGGAGATGAATGAGGTAGGGGATTGCATAATTGTTTTGTAGAATCCAACAGAGTGCTTTGGAGAGCATGTTGAATATTTTGGGACTGCTTTTGCAGCCGAAAGTCAAACGGACTGTGAGGTAGAATTGATCGCACCATCGAATGCCGAACAGATGCCAGAAATTGGGGTGGATGGGAATAACTTTAAAAGCTGACGTTATATCTACTGTTGCTAGCCAAGCTCCGAAGCCGGCATTTTTAATGAGGGTGATAGCTTGGTCTATATTGTGGTAGTGCAAGGAGAATTCATCTAGTGGAATTAGACTGTTGATGCTGGGTTGGGAATTGCCGTGAGGGGCAGAGAGATCGATGATAAAGCATTTTTTACTAGAGAATTTCCTAGTGGCTACTCCAATTGGATTTATGCAGAACAATTCAAATGGGGAGGAATTGAAAGGACCAATCATGAATCTAGAATCTATTTCTTTGTTGATGAGGGCTTCTACTATGTCGGGTTTGGCTGTCGCAGACTGCAAGTTGTTGCAGATCAGACTGGAGTTGGACTCGAAACCTTTTTTCAGACCTGAAATGAGGAACTGAGGGAATTTTCCAAAGGAGAGGCTGAGCTCTGCTATAATGGAGAGATAATCGTTTAGCTCCTTGCGTCTTGTGGGAAAAATAGAGCATATTCAGTAAATCTACCAAAAGCTATGCAGAATTCTGCGAGAGTGAGCACTCGTTTTGTAGAAGGGGTTGAGTTTTTAAGGTTGATGGTTAAGGGGCCGCAGTCAAAGGAATGATGGGATTCATTAGTGGGGACTGATGTGAGCAGAGCAGGAATATCTACGTCAGCACCTGATAGGATTAGGGAGCGGAGGTGGGATGAGACTGGAGGTGGTTCCATGGCGACTGCATGGGAAGGAGCTGGAAGAGGAACTGCAGAACTGAGTGTATGGGCTGGCAAGTGAGCTGGAGCTGTAGAGGGGAAAGTAGGGTAGGGAAAGAGTGAGGGAGGCTGAACAGGAGGCCTCCTTGCTGACGGGTCTTCAGCATAGCCGGTAAGGGTTGGTGCTGGAGGAAGGGGGCTGGGGTAGGAAAAAGGTGCGGTGAGACAGCTTGGGGAGGCGTCCTTGAGCTAGGAATAGCACCGTAAACATCTGAGGTGGAGTGTAAAGGGAGTGTGAGGGACCGTTTGCGGAGGCAGCCTCACGCTAGGGTCCGCTTTGTGAGAAGGGTTAGAGAGAAATGTAAGAACAGAAGGGAGAAGAGTGGTATGTAGTGAAGTGGAGTGGAAGGGTGGGGGGGGCAGGACCATTTGCGGAGGCAGCCTCACGCTCTCTGCTTAGATGCAGTAGATTGAATAGAGAGGGGGAGGGGAGGAGTGACAGTTTGCGGAGGCATCCTCATGCTAGAGTCAGCTCCATATAAAGGATTACAATTAAATGGAAAAACAGAAGGAAGAAAAGTAGAGTGTGTTGGGAGTGCTGGTTCTTGCTTGGAAATTGGAGGGAATGGCGTAGAGGGGTTGGTAAGGGCTGGATTGGCAGCTGAACTATTTTGAACGGCCGCTGTATTTGGCCGGGAGGAAAGAGCGGCGGACGAGGAAGTGCATGCGGCTGGGTCCACATTAGCACACTGTGAACGAGAGTGTCCCGAGTGCTGAGACGGGAGAGAAATAGAGGTGGATGAGAACTGAGATTTGCTCTTAGGAGGAATGTTTGGATGGTTATGGGGGCTCGCGAGAAGTTCATATAGTTGGATTTTTGAAGATCTGTGGGAGAAATGGATTCCGGAACTGGAGAGGGCTTGATGTAGGCTGTTGACAGACCAGTTTGAAATAGGGGGACATGATGGAGTAACGGTGAGAGAATGAGGAGATGAATTCCGGGCAGATGGGGAATGAGGCGCGGTTAAAACTGGCTGCCTTGAAGGAGGAGGGGAGAGCGGTCTTCTGGAGCGTGGTTTGTTAGAGTGCTGGATTTTGCAGCTTGAATGCTCAGAAGGGCTATCCGTGCTTGCAAAAGGAGGATCTAATATTGCATGAGAGGAGATTGTTGGTGTGTCGGGAAGAATGGAGTGATCGTCGTCTGATGGGAATAGCTGGATTTCCAGGAGGTCGGACATGTTTCGAGGATGGAACGACTGGATGCTGGAAACAGCTGAGACTGAAGAGAGGTAAACAGCTGCTTATATACTCTGGCTGTTAATTGAAAGATTAGATGGACTCGCTCCTCCCGAACTTACGTTTAAGAACGGAAGCGTTCGCCATTTAACAGCTTACAGAAGTGACATTTCAAACCCAAGCATTGTGTTGCTGCTAGCTTTAGCACGCTATCCACCCTCAGTTCAACGCTTATATCTCAATAATATACATATTCACACAGCATGGTATGATGGTAAAGCATTTAACTTACTTTTGTAAGGTGCTGTCGTCACAGAAGTTTCACTATTTGTCATATTCTCCATTATTTACAATTGTTGAAAATGTGCATCATCCGGGTACTCGTCGTACACTTCTTTTTGTTGCATTTTCAGTGTAAACATACTACTCGCACTACTTACACTTCAAAATGACGTAAAATAGTGCAGAAGTGTGCGGTTTGGGACACACCTTTGGATTTTAAAAACATCTCATTATGAAGTTTTAATCTGTTTATTGTTTCTTTTGTCGGTTATACTGTATTGACCAAGGCATTCTTCAGACGTGGCAAATGAGACAATTGTTGCTTTACTCATTGATCAATATTTTCTGTTGGTCATGATTCAGCTGTGCCAGTCCTCCACTGTGGGAGTATATTTATTAGAGAAATCCTTTTGTGGTGCAATTAAACATTGATTTTTCAACCCTAAACAATTAGAGTGCTGCTTTGAGATGGATTCAGTCCTCTGGCGTCTCCCTGCGTGATTATTCTTTTGTGTTTTTGTGATTTCAGGGATATGATGATGGCTATGATGGGGAATACGATGACCAGAGTTATGAGGCCTATGATGATAATTACAGCAACCAGTCAAAAAGGTACACGTTTATTTTTTGAAGAATTTTTGGAATTTAAGAAAAAAATATATTATGTCAGGTAAAGGGGCCCCAAAAAGCATCTTGGATATATGAATTCACTTCCCCTCAAGTTCACACAGGTGTCCTAGCAGAATAACCACAGGAGCAATTCGTTATATTAACTATGGACCACTAAGTTTGACAACCAAATAGTGTCCAAATACGTTTGCCTTAATTCTAACAGTATCTCCATTATTTCATCATTTAAAACCTAACAAGCATCTTTCTATGAATTGTTTTATGCCATTTGGTTTTATATTTTCTTATCTAATGCAATGACATTTAAGCATTTTTTAAGTGTGACATAAGTGTCCTAATACTTTTTGGGGCCACTGTTTTTTTAGTTCCAAGGAGCTAATTTATAATGATCCTCAAACTGAGAAACTGTGGAAATATAAAAAAAGTTGTTTTCCTTTTGACAGTGTCTCAGAGTATTATGAGTATGGACATGGAAATAATGATGAAACCTACAACAATTATGGTAAGAGCCTCATATAAAAGTTATTTAAGTGATCTAATGTCCTTCAAAATCAACATGACTTTCATATTACTATATTACATATATACTTTTCATTAGGATTGTTGTTTCAATCACAACCATTCTGAATGGTGCACCACGAAGAGAATCATCCTTTTACATAGCAGTAGTTCCTATAGCAGGCAGATTGAAACTCAGTCATGGCACATTTCTCACACCACTGAGAAACCTCTTTGTGGCAGTGGGGCGTGGTCAAGTGTCTGTCCGGAGAGAGAGAAAGCGGTAAGGGCGCTTGCACCTGAGCTAGATTATGTTTAACACCTGTCTCTAATTCCAGTGAGCATGGGGAGAGCGGCATATAAGCAGCCACGCCACCAGCAAAGGAGAGAGAGAGTCTGGCACAAGAAAGGCCACGGTGCTTCTGAAGATGTTGCGTTTAATCTATTATGTTTGTGAAACTGATATGTTTAAGTAACTATGTGCCTGTGAAGCTGATGTGTTTAAGTGACTACGTGCCTGTGAAGCTGATGAGTTTGTGAAGTTGTAAAGCACTGAAGTGGCTGATTAAAAGTCTTACCTGAGCCTGGAAAACCCACTTCCCTGTGTTCTCCTTCCCTTCTGCTGTGAAGTTCTTTACACTGGTGCTGAAACCCGGGGTCGAAGTAGGAGGAAGTACGCCCCATGGAGTCCCCCCAGTTGGCAGATATCCTCAAATCCCTCGCTGGCCTACTCCAGTCCCACCAATAATCCCGGCTTGAGCTCCGGCAAGATCAAGATTGCCGGTTCTTCGAGATCCTTCGGGCTCAAGCAGAGGAGCAGCACGTGATCCAGAGCCTTCTCAGCCAGGAGAGAGCGCCAGCTGCAGCCTCGGAGAAACACAGCCCCATGCCCCCGCTCGTGCTCTCAAAGATGGGGGCGGAAGACAACCCAGAAGCGTTCCTTGATCTCTTTGAGTGAACCGCTGAGATCTGGGGCTGGCCGCGTGATCAATGGGTGGCCAGGCTCCTCCCATTGTTGTCCGGGGAAACCCAGCTCAAAGCACAACAACTGCCGGTGGCTACAGAGTCCCCCCTCTCACGTCATCCTGACGTAGAGCAGATGAAAATGGCCCTAGCTCCGCCTCCCCTGCCAGAGCATCGCACATTTCACAGCTCATTGTTTTAGTGCAGGACCCATCTGCGCATATTCCCTTTAATACATTTATAAATTCAGGCCAATTAGTCCCCAAAATCAGTGGATGGGTGAGGCGGGAACTAACCACGGCCTCCACTCTGTTTTGTTCCCCGAAATTTAATCACAAGGGTCACCACAGGGTAGTTGTGAATATCCCCATGCACACACTTCACCCTCACCGTTTTAGCTGTGCCCAAAGCCTCGTGTTGAACCAAGCGTTGGTGGATAGTGGTTTGATTACAACCCGTGTCCACCAAGGCTTGGTGAGTACCCCCCTTGACACTTACCAGTATCCGGTACACACTGGCCCGGTCGGAGGCAGCCTGCGGAGTGTTGGGGATCCGGACCACCATCCCCAGCTCCATCACAGGGCACTGATCCTGGAAGTGTCCCGGATCTCCGCAACTCCAGCAGGCTGTCCCAGGCGCTACGCCCACATCTGCGTCGGCGGGCGCCTCCAACTAAGGGGGAGAGTGGCGGGACACCATAGATGTTGGGGGTACCGACCCCCACACACGGGGAACTGGCCTTGGTGGTGGGACTCCTCACCTCCGTGGGGCAGGAACGGGCTCTGGAGAGAGAGCAGAGTGAGAGGGAAGAGGGGAGGGGGAAGAGAAAGGGGAAAACACAGGGGAGGAGAGAGAGAGTAGGAGGGCTCTTCCGTCCTCAGGACAGCCTCCTCCAGCGATGCCGGGCGGTGGCACTGGACCCACTCCACCGTTCCTTTTGGCTGTCGATGTATTAGCTGCTCCAGCACCACCTGATCGACCACACCCACGACGTCGCAATCCCCCGCCAGAAGCCATTTCCGGCAGGCGTCTCGGAGCTGTTGGGTGAAGGCAAACGGGCGGCCGGTCTTCTCCAGCTTCATGGTCCGGAAGAGCTGGCGGTACTGCTCTGGACTGCGGCCAACCCGTTGCAGGATGGACTTCTTCAGATCTTCATAGGCCAGGAGGTTAGCTGCCAGCAGTTGTTGTGCAGCATGCTGGGCTTCCCCGGACAGCAACGGGAGGAGCTTCGCCGCCCACTGATCACGCGGCCAGCTCCAGATCTCGGCGGTCGCTCGAACAAGTCGAGGAAGGCTTCCAGGTCGTCCTCCGCCCCATCTTCAGAAGCGTGGGCAGGAGCAGGGGGCTGTGGTTATCCGGGGATGCGGCTGGGGCTCTCTCCTGGCTGAGGAAGCTCCGAATCGCATGCCGGTCCTCTGCCTGAGCTCGGAGGATCTCAAAGAACTGGCGGTCCTGGTCTTGACGTAGCTCAAGCAGGGATTGTTGGTGTGTGTGGTGTAGGCCTGCGAGGGACTTGAGGATCTCGGCCAACTGCGAGGACTCCAAGGGGCATACTTCAGGTATCCCAGGCTTTGGCACCAGTGTAACATAGCTTCACAGTAGAAAGGAAGCAGTTTTCCAGGCTCAGGTAAGACTTTTAATCAGCCACTTCAGTGCTTTACAACTTCACAAACTCATCAGCTTCACAGGCACGTAGTCACTTAAACACATTAGCTTCACAGGCACGTAGTTACTTAAACGCATTAGCTTCACAAACATAACAGATAAAACGTAACAGCTTCAGCTTCAGGAGCACCATGGCCTTCCTTGTGCCAGACTCCCTCTATCTCTGCTGGTCGCGTGGCTGCTTATATTCCGCTCTCCCCATGCTCACTGGAATTAGAGACAGATGTTAAACATAATCTAGCTCAGGTGCAAGCACCCTTACCGCTTTCTCTCTCTCCGGACAGACGCTTGACCACGCCCCCGCTGCCACAATGTAACAAGTTGATTAATGTACAGTAGCAATCATTTTTGATACAATATATTAATTTATATATATTTTACAGCCACTAATCCCACACCTACTCCTAAACCTAACCATACCCATTTATTAAGCATATAAAACATGTAACAGGCAGATAATTGTAATCACAAAAATTCAGTACAAAGTAGTTCAAAGGTTGATGCACTGCATCTAATGTGCTCCCTGTCGGCACACAATAGCTGTGAGGTAGAGAGTGAAATTTCAATTATTAATCGCTGTAAATCTCCTGATGCACTCTATAATGGCGCTATCATACCTGATTCAAACATATAAATCACAGAATACGGCATGTCGCAAATGGTCACGAGACACTTGAGAGCCAATGAGCATTTGACATCACTGCCGTAAAACCGCTGGTCGTAATGCTTTTTGAGGCAGCAATTTTTTAATTTTGAAAACGAAACCAACACGGGTTGATGGTTACAGCGGGCGCGACGTCGCTGCTGTGGATAGAGAGGGAGATTGTTGAATAAAAGGCTTGAATTTGGGTCTGTTCCTCACAGAAAGCAGTCTGAAGATTTGGATTATAGCTAACAAATTTATGGATTAATTTTATTATTGTTTTATGGTGCTTTTTGTGGTTTATTTTGTTTTTTAAGGGCATATTCTGAAAACTCAGTTTTGTGAACCCTTTGTGTCCCATGGCAAACAAAAATAAAATTAAATGCTTAATAAATGATTAAATGATTACAGTTTTTATTCATTTTAACATTTTAAAGTTTAGTCTTGGTTAAAGTGATATAATCCTTTAAAACGTTGTATAGGGCTACAGAAATCACACAGAACTGAATTAAATTGTTAAAATGTCATATTATAATGTCAACTGTGTTAAATAAATGATGGCATTTAACTAATCTCATTGATTATAAATTAAATGTAATTAACTGATTAATTCTATGAATTATTTAATGTTAATCAATTCAAACAATGCACATAAACATTTGTATGTTTCTATACATGTTAATATGTAAAATGATGACATTAGCTGACATTTAGAGAATGTACGTTTGCTTGAACCAAACTTTACGTAAGAATACATACGAATTCTCATGAGATCATGTTGGCTTGTTATACTGTAAATACAAATAGAATTGCAAAAAGGTGCCGTGCTCAGAGATAGCCTACTGAAAAGACCAGCATAGTGTTATTATAGTTTAGAATTTTTATTTCGTTTTTATTCCTGTTTTATTGTCAATTTGTCCATTCAATTTTAAAATTTTCATTAATTAATTTTAGTCACTACATAACTATTAGATGTTTAGTTTTATCTCTTTCAGTGTTTCCATGTTCCAGTTTAGTTTTAGTTTTTCAGTTGTAGTTAAAGATGCACTACGTTACTTTGTGCTCTCTAGCGTCATCTGTCGTTGTAACTTAAAACTCCAAGCAGTTTGCAGAAGAACGCTAAACATGATTCATGTTTCGGCACTGCTGTTCTGGTGGATGAATCACATGATTTGAGCTTTGCCTGTGTGTAATCATGACTGGAGATATTCAGAGCTGGAGTCATAACGTGCTATTTTCATGTTGATATTATGTTATACGATTAAGCATTTAAAACTGAAATATTACTTGCTTTGATGAAAATAAATAACACTCGTATTCACATATTTTGAATGAATGAATTTTACACTTACAGCGCTTTTCTGACACTACACTCAAAGCGCTTTTAAATAAAGAACAGGGGACTCAATCACCTCAGTCAATACAGTGATTATACAGTATATTTTAATACAATTTTCAAGGGTTTTATCTACTATTAATGTTTGTATTGAGGTGATACTCGTGATATGGCTGATATGAGTTCAGTGGAAGACTTTATTATTGTTATATTATATTGTACAGCCTCAGTTGATAATGCAAGTGAGCTGTAATACTACAATAGTATGTTTATGCAATACACACAATAACACAGTAAACTAAAAACATAAAACAAGGATTCAGTAATGATGGGGATAAAATATACTTTATTAAACATGAAAATAATATGCTTAAAAATGCAATATAACAGTTACAAGAAGTCAATTTCAGAGGTCATAAATATTAGTAAGCATGTCACAGTAACTTCCCCCATCAATGTAGATACATTGTGATCAATTAAAACACCAGTAATGTTCGATTCATACAAGCATGACAAGCAATATTAGCTTCAACAACCCTACCAGAAAACATATCCAAGCATTATAGCAGGTAAACAACTTTGCCAAACGGATAACGGATAAACATTCATCCAGACTGCAGCGATGCTGTTCTGAACTGCGTGAGTGTGACTGAACTGAACTGAACTGAACTGAACTGTAGTTCCCTATCTGTCACTCACTCGACATTGGTGTCGATGTAGTGACACTAGGGGTCACTCTTGGGAGCCCGAGACACCTCTGGTCTTTGATAAAAGGCTAATGAAAATTGGCGAGTGGTATTTGCATGCCACTCCCCATGACATACAGGTATAAAAGGAGCTGGTATGCAACCACTCATTCAGATTTTCTCTTCGGAGCCGAACCGTCATGCTCATTGAGCTGAATACTACTGTTCATTTCACCTCTGCTGGATCTGACAGCGCATTTCAGCGGCTTCTCCCTCCTCTGCACTGGTGCACTGCAGAGAACACCCCTGGGCGCTTCGGCAGAAAAACTAGAGAGTATATTTTCTGAAAGAGCATTTTTCCCCTCTAAAAGAGTATATATTTCTCTAAAAGAGCGCACACACGGAACGTCTTTTTAAAGACGCGTCTTTTTAAAGATGCTTTTCCGATTGTGTGTTATTCCTGGTTGTGCTCGTTATCTCTCGCCTTCTAACGGTCTTTCATGTCTGGGCACTGCTCACGCGGAGACAACGTTCGTGGATGGTCATGTTCTCATTGCGAGAATATGTCCATGGCAACGTTGCGGTCATGGCTCACCTTTGTAAGAAAGCGAGCCACCCCAGAGGCTCCCGCCTCGGTCCTTTTACCCACGGATTTCAGGCCAGCGCGGCTAGCACTGGGGGCGATTTGGGGACCCCAATGGGACCGTCTCCGCCGGGTATCCCCCCGCAGACCTCCCATTCCCCAGCACGCTCGTCTGCCCCGATCGGGCTTCCGGGTGAGTCCGCCGGTTCGTCTCACAGCGAGTTCGACCTCTTATTCGGAGTCCGCGAAAGTGATGAGCTCTCGAACGCAGCATCGGAGAGCGGGCTCGTCCAGTCGGAAGCCTCAGCTGGGCTCCTCCCTTCGGGGTCGATCGCCCAGTCACAGGCTGACACGGAGATGACGACATGCTTTCCCGGGCAGCCGCGAGCGTCAGTTAGAGTGGATTTCACCGCTCTTCCCTGAACCCTTGTGGCTCGGTGATTGGTTCCTGGGCTCGCGGCACCGCTCAAAGCCACGCCTCGCCCCAGTTCCTTTTTTCCCGGAAGTGCATGAAGAGCTGACAAGGTCGCGGGAGGCACTTTTTACTGCCCGGTCCCGATCTTTTCAGCTTCCCCGCCATCATTACCCTTGATGGGGGGGCGGCCAAGGGCTATTCGGCAATCCCCCGGTGGATAAAGGCGCTCGCGGTGCACCTATGCCCGCAGAGTGCAGCCACCTGGCACGGGTGCCCAAAGCCCCCGTCCAAGGCCTGTAGGTTTACGTCGTCTCTGGCGGCCAAGGCCTACGGTGCCGCTGGACAAGCCGCCTCCGCCCTGCATGCTATGGCTCTCCTGCAAGTCCGCCAAGGCGCTAAAGGAACTGCACGAGGGTAGTTCCGCCCCGGGATTGATGCAGGAACTGCGCTCTGCGACCAACCTCGCTCTCCGAGCGACAGAGGTCATGGCGCGGTCTCTCGGGCGGACGATGGCCACACTAGTGGTCCAGGAGCACCATCTTTGGCTCAACCTGGTCGAGATGGGTGAGGCCGACAAGACACGATTCCTTGCTGCACCCATTTCCCAGGTGGGCCTATTCGGTGACACCGTCGAGGACTTTGTCCAGCAGTTCTCGATGGTAGAGCAGTAGATAGATGCTAGCCAGCATATCCTGCCCCGGCACAGCTCAAGATCCCGCATCCCGTCTACTCATCGCCAAGGGCGTCCCCCTGTGGTGACTGCACCGGCTCCACCGCAGCCCGCCCCTTCGGCCCGGCCCCGGCGTGGAGCCCACTGCAGGAAGCAGACGCCACCCGTCTTGCTGCAGTACTCAAGAGCTCAGCAAGAGCGGTTTCCTTGTTCCCTGGGTCACGTATCCGGTGTGTACGGCTGTCATCACAACCACCGTCCACCACTCCATTTGGCAGGTTGGCGCTCCAGCGGCGGTCTCCTGCCCCTGAGCGCCCAGCTGTGGCACAAATCCACCCATGATGTGACAGTCTCCATGGGTCATGAGGACAGGCCTCTTCCTCCCCCATCCCAGGCTGTTCAGGGGGTGGTCACAAGGAGCCAGGTAAGTGCTTCGATGTCCTTAGACTCAGCACGGCCACAACGTGGTGTGGCACAGGCTCCACCTGCCGGTACATCCGATGACGTTGTCCCTTTGGTCCCTCTTGCGCGGAACTTGGACGCATGGCTTGCGCTTTCCAATCCGTCACGAGTGCTGATCCGGACCGTCCGACTCGGCTGCGCGATTCACTTCGCCGGGCATCCGCCCAGGTTCAGCGGTGTCCACTTCACCTTGGTGAAAGACGAAAACGCTGCTACCTTGCACGGAAATCGCTACCCTCCTACAGAAGGACGCGATAGAACCTGTCCCTCCAGCCGAGATGAAGAAAGGGTTTTACAGCCCCTACTTCATCGTACCGAAAAAAGGCGGTGGGTTGCGGCCAATCTTGGACCTGCGAGTACTGAACCGGGCTTTACACAGACTCCTGTTCAAGATGCTGACGCAAAGACACATTCTAGCGAGCGTCCGGCATCATGCTTGGTTCGCGGCGGTAGACCTGAAGGATGCGTACTTTCATGTCTCGATCCTTCCTCGACACAGACCCTTCCTGCGGGTCGCGTTTGAGGGTCAGGTGTATCAGTACAAAGTCCTCCCTTTCGGCCTGTCCCTGTCTCCTCGCATCTTTACAAAGATCGCAGAGGCTGCCCTTGCCCCGTTAAGGGAGTTGGGCATTCGCATTCTCAACTATCTCGACGACTGGCTAATCTTAGCTCACTCTCGAGACGTGTTATGCACACACAGGGACCTGGTGCTCTCACACCTCAGCCGACTAGGGCTTCGGGTCAACTGGGAAAAGAGCAAGCTCCTCCCGGTTCAGAGCATCTCTTTTCTCAGTTTGGAGTTGGACTCAGTCTCCTTGACGGCGCGCCTTACGAACAAGCGCGCCCAGTCGGTGCTGGCCTGTTTGAAGGCGTTCAAACAGAAAACGGCGGTTCCACTGAAACTTTTTCAGAGGCTCCTGGGGCATATGGCATCCTTGGCGGTGGCCACCCCGCTCGGGTTGATGCATATGAGGCCACTTCAGCACTGGCTCCAGACTCGAGTCCCGAGATGGGCATGGCGCCACGGGACACACCGCGTGGCCATTACGTCGGTCTGTCACTGTCTTTTCAGCCCTTGGACTGACCTCTCGTTTCTACAAGCAGGTGTTCTCCTAGAACTGGTCTCCAGGTGCGTCGTGGTCATGACAGACGCCTCCAAAACAGGCTGGGGCACTGTTTGCAATGGGCACGCAGCCGCTGGCCTCTGGACGGGTCTGCGACTGCATTGGCACATCAACTGTCTCAAGTTACTGGCAATTCTGCTCACCCTGCGGAGGTTTCGGCCGTTGATCCAGGGCAAGCACGTGTTAGTTCAGACAGATAACACGACAACAGTAGCATATGTCAACCGCCAAGGTGGTTTGCGCTTCCGTTGTATGTCACAACTCCCCCGCCGTCTCCTCCTCAAGTTGCTGCAAGCCATTCATATCCCGGGCAACCTCAACACTACGGCGGACGCACCATCACAACAGGTTACCCTCAGGGGAGAGTGAAGACTCCACCTTCAGGTGGCCCAGCTGATTTGGAGTCGATTTGACAGGCACAGGTGCACCTGTTCGCCTCCCAAGGATCCTCCCCACTGCCCACTCTGGTACGCCCTGACCGAGGCCTCCCTCGGCATAGACGCGCTGACACACAGCTGGTCCCCTGGCATTCGCAAATATGCATTTCCCCCAGTGAGCCTGCTTGCACAGACCCTGTGCAAGGTCAGGGAGGACGAGGAGCAGGTCGTCCTGGTAGCACCCTACTGGCCCGCCCAGACGTGGTGCTCAGACCTCACGCTCCCCCCTGGCAAATTCCCTTGAGGAAGGACCTTCTTCCTTAGGGAAGGAGCACCATCCGGCACCCGCGCCCAGACCTCTGGAATCTCCATGTCTGGCCCCTGGATGGGACGCAGAAGACCTAAGCTGTCTCCCACCTGCGATGGTAGACACGTTCACTCAGGCTAGGGCCCCCTCTACGAGGCGCCTGTATGCCTTTTAAGTGGCGTCTGTTCGGGTCGGGAAGACCCCCAGAGATGCACAGTCAGATCATTGCTTTCCTTCCTGCAAGAGAGGTTGGAAGGGAGGCTGTCCCCTTCCACCTTGAAGGTGTACGTTGCTGCCATAGCAGCACACCACGACGCAGTCAACGGTAAGTCCTTAGGGAAGCATGACCTGATCATCAGGTTCCTAAGAGGCGCCAGGAGGCTGAATCCCTCCAGGCCGCGCCTCGTTTCCTCATCGGACCTCTGTAGTTCTTCAGGGTCTACAGAGAGCCCCCTTTGAGCCTTTGCAGTCAGCCGAGCTTAAGGCACTCTCCTTGAAGACTGCCCTCCTGACTGCGCTCACTTCCATCAAGAGGGTAGGTGACCTGCAAGCGTTCTCTGTCAGCGAAACGTGCCTGGAGTTCGGTCCAGGTTACTCTCACGTGATCCTGAGACCCTGACCGGGCTTTGTGCCCAAGGTTCCCACGACCTCTTTAGGGACTAGGTGGTGAACCTGCAAGTGCTATCCCAGGAGGAGGCAGACCCAGCCCTGTTGTCGCTGTGTCCGGTGCGTGCTTTACGCATCTATTTGGATCGCACTCAGAGCTTTAGAACCTCTGAGCAGCTCTCTGTCTGCTTTTGGTGCACAGCGGAAAGGAAGCGCTGTCTCCAAGCAGAGGATCACCCACTGGCTCGTTGATGCCACAACTATGGCATATCTCGCCCAAAACATGCCACCCACAGTAGGGATACGAGCCCATTCTACCCGTGGTGTAGCGGCTTCTTGGGCCCTGGCCAGAGGTGTGCCTCTAACAGACATTTGCAGAGCAGCGGGCTGGGCAACACCCAACACTTTGCAAGGTTCTACAACCTCCGGGTGGAACCGGTTTCGTCCCAGGTAGTGGCACGCAACACAATCGGATAAGCCCGGGATAGCCGGCCAGGTGTATCGCTTGCACATAGCGCCTTCCACCTCCTTTTGAGCTGAAGACGTGCGCCATTAATTCCCAGTAGTGTTCACAAAAGTTGTTCCCTGGTTGACTTCCTCCGAGCCCTGTGGCAGTCGAGTTTTTGGAGAGACTCACTGCCGGCCCAGTACACGTGCTAACTAAGAGCCCTGTTCTGGGGTAGGTGCTCCGCATGTGGCGGTTCCCTGTAAGGCTAACCCCATGCAATCTATATCTTCCGCTAATTCGTTTCCCTGCTGGCAAACTGCATCTTCCTTGGGCAGAGCCCCTCTGCCCCAGTCTCCATGTTTGTAGTAACTCCTCCCCCATTGGGCAGGATCTACCTTGAAGGCTCTCCACATGGTTGGAAAGACCATGTGACCTATTCTTCCACTTAAATATCCCCCCCTCTCTTGGGGCGAGGTGTGGTCTCCCCTTGGGAGGGACACCCCCCGACTAGACCTGGCGGCCCAATCGGAAAATCCCCCTTCTTTTTTAGGGAGTGGAAAAAGAGAAGGGGAAAAGAGGCCACGACTGGGTTAAGCCTGTCTCTATCTTTGGGTAGTCGACTTGTCCCCAAAAAGGGCCGTTCGACACTCATAACTGTGTTGGGGGAGGTTATGTGTCAACCTGGTGTGCTGGCTATGAGGCACACAGCAAGTCTGCCCACCACACACCGCCAGTTCACGTAACACAGTTCAGCCTTGTGGCATTTTGTATAGGGACCCCTAGTGTCACTACATCGACACCAACATCGAGTGAGTGACAGATAGGGAACGTCATGGTTACTGGTGTAACCTCCGTTCCCTGATGGAGGGAACGAGACGTTGTGTCCCTCCTGCCACAACGCTGAACTACCCGCTGAAATGGCTGGACCTTATATCGGCTCCTCAGCGTAAAACCTGAATGAGTGGTTGCATACCAGCTCCTTTTATACCCGCATGTCCGGGGGAGTGGCATGCAAATACCACTCGCCAATTTTCATTGGCCTTTTATCAAAGACCAGAGGTGTCTCGGGCTCCCAAGAGTGACCCCTAGTGTCACTACATCGACACCAACGTCTCGTTCCCTCCATCAGGGAACGGAGGTTACACCAGTAACCATGACGTTTCTTTCTTCTTTTTAACGGCTACTGGTAAACTAGTGCATTACTGCCATATACTGTTTACATGGGAACGAAACAGCTGGTTCTTCTTTCATATTTTCATGGACATTACGTAATGACTCAAGGATGTACCTCATAAGCCAGCGATTTCGTTTCAAATCGAACCCGACAGCTCAAAATACAAATTATTTGTATAGGCTTACTGTAGTGAATCGGGGTAAAGTAAGGACATTGTTTTGAACACTGGTTGTTTATGTACTCAATCAATAATGGCTATTTGTTAATTTTTAACCAAAAGATCTTACATTGTGCAGCTTTAAATGTAAATATTTCGTTTTTATTTTAGTTCTAGTATTTTAGAGTTATTGAGTATTGGCTGATATCATTTTAAAACAGTATGTTTAATGGTGCTAAATGTCTCAGGACTGTCCAGTGTTATCATTATCCAGTGTTATTTTTATGCTTAATGAAGGTGAATTTTAAAGGATTCAAATGTTATAATATACTGTGTATCAAAAAGTTAAACTAATATTAATTCATGTTTAAAACTTAATTCATTTTTTATTTTATTTTTATTTTTTTCATTTTTATTTTCCGGAGTCAGTTAAAAAAAAAAGTCATTTAATTTTCGTTAGTTTTAGGTTTAATTAATGATAATAACACTGACTTAGACAACATGAATTTCCATGTTGGTACATGCTGGTTAGAGTTTGTTTGGTGCTGGTCTAGCTGAACATTGTTGGGTGTAATCTGATTACAAAGAAATCAGTTACTGTAAAAAAGCAGTGTAACACATTACATTGTAAATCAAGTGAGGTTAGGTTAAGGGTTAAATTAGATTACAGCTAATGACATTCAATAAATTAATCACTTTCAAGTACATTAGTTTACACATTTCTAAAATAGTATTATTTATGTAGAATTTAAAACATCAATTATTAATTAATTATTATTAATTAATTACTATTAGATGAATTAATCAGAACATTAATCTGTTTACAATTTTATAGAAGTAATTAGTAATTTATTGGGGATCACTTTTTTTTCCAGCAACTTACCCAACACTGTAGCTGGTGCACCAGCATAGCCATGTTATGCTATGCTCGCTTATGTCTTCTGGATCCGGACTCCTTTCTGTCCCTAGATCTCACCTCTCAACTATGGGTGGCAGGTCATTCAGCGTAGTAGCACCCAATATATGGAATTCACTCCCCCTGACTCTTCGCAGCATCTCTTCTATCTCTGAGTTTAAATCTCAACTTAAAACTTTTTTGTTTTCTCAGTGTTATTTATCTTAACGCGTTATGTATTCACTCTCAATGACTGTGCTATCTGAACTCTGTTTTTGTGACTGTTCTTTGTTTTTGTATTATTGTGTTACTATTGTAAAGTGTCCTTGAGCTCTGGAAAGGCATTATATAAATTAAACATTATTATTATTATTATTATTATTATTATTATGTTGTTGTTCAACAGCAAAAATCAGCATTCATTGAAATTAGTCTCTTTGATGAAGCTGGTTGACTAATGAAGGCTTGCTGGTTAAGCTAGTTAAGAAGCCTGGTAGGGATGCAGGCATCCAAATCAAAACAAATGCTGGTGATCTGCAATGCTGGTCTTTTCAATAGGATAGTTTTTCATAGTAAGGAGTATGTAAAGTGAAAACCTATTAAATATAATGTGTGCAAGGGAGGGCTGTTGGCCTGGTAGTGCTTATTTCAAAGAATACTATAATATAAGGAATTTTGTCATGAGATGTAATGGTTTTTCACTCTGCGCACTGTGAAAGAAACAGTAGTTGGCATCAGTGAAGGTTAGGTTCTTTGCCCTGAAGGCAGACTGATTGTTTCTTCAATGGCCCAGTAATCACACTCTGAGAACCTAATGGAGCATCGGCTTTCAACACATACTGTATTTAAATGACAGTAGGGTCATACTGTGAGCTCAGCCAGGAGTTCATGCCTCATCTGATCTGCCTTTGCTAACTAACTGATAATTTGGGCAAAGTGACATTGTATATTTCTCAAATCGCGAACATGCACAACGCTAGATGGAAGATGAGAATGGAGCATTAATCTAATTCTTGAAATGTATGTATAATCTCATCAGCTGGTGCTCATTTTATCATTTTGCAATGCTTTGAACTAAAAGAGAATTTAAAAAAACAAAAAACAAATGCTAGTGTCACACGAAGTTATGGCCTCAGGATATCAATCCCCACATGAATGTCAAAGCATTGAGTTTCAGCCATTTAAAGAGACTCCTCTCCTTTGTTACATCAGAACATATTTTCTGTGTCTGTATATCTCAGGGGCATCATGTGCATATTTATAAAATGTTTTACTTTTTTTATTATTATTTTTAGTTTTAGTTTTTCTGTGGGCACTAGT